>NW_028248356.1:0-36005 GCF_964263255.1 Lissotriton vulgaris | reverse complement strand
GACAAGGGAGACAATCCCTTGCATTCAACCACGATTTGGAGAATTTAGGGTCACCTGTATTTTTTGTGGCAATACCATCTCCTATGGTGAGCAGAGCCTAAAGCTCATCCTCCTTGCTGGTGACAACCACAATTGCCCCAAAAAACCCTAATTTTTTCCAGATTTTTTTTGTTCCTGTTGAGCCATTTTCAATTCCCTGTTTTTTGTTTCTCCCCATAAAAATAACCAAAAAAAATACAAAATAGTTCATAAAAGCCAAAAAAAGTACAAAATGTTCCAAAAACATTAAAAAAAATATAAAACAACAAAAAGAAGAAAAAAAACAGTTCTTTTTAGAACTACCTCCAATTTCTAAAAAAAGGCTACATTTTTTTAAAACTCTATCATTCATTTTTCCCCATGGCACGCTCCCCGGTCCGCTCCCCGGTGCGCGTACCGGGCGCTCCCCCGCGCAAATCAAAAAAAATTATTTTTTTTTACCCGCGGGGCCCTTTTATAGCCCCCACATCAAACCTAGGTGGTCAAGGGGGGTCTACTCTGCCCCCTTATGGTTATTTCCCCCTTTGTTTTTCCCACCTCTTGTGTCTCGATCCTACAGAGACACAAGATGGCGGCCGCTCCGTACTGTTTCGAATGTTTAAAGACACCCGAGAGCCAATCACCTTTCCGTGCGCACCTCGCGTGGCACGCCCAGAGCGCTCCCCGGTGCGCATACCGGGGCGCTGCCATAGATATATATATTTTTTTTAACCTAAATTACTCAAAAACCACTGAAGCACATATCTTGAGACATAGCAAAGGCACATCGGGCTACCAGTCCCTACAATTTTGCCAAGTTTGGTGGAAATCCATTCAGCCGTTCGGGCTAAAAGTGAGGTCGACCGCCCTATGGAAATTAACATGGGGAAAACACGTTTTGGGACCCCCTTTTATCTCGGCCCCCGCTTGACCAATTCCCCCCAAACTTTCTAGGAAGGTCCAGAGCTCCGCAAAGCAAATTTGAGGAAATATTCAGGCAGATTTGTCAACCGGCGCCAAAGTTATTCATAATAGTGATCAAGCGCTCTGTGGAGCGTGAAACGCGTCACGTTGATTTATGGAGTAAATAAATTCAACTTTAATGGACTTGCACGTGGATTGTGGTTTGTACCCCCGACGCCCGAGTGCTCGTTAAGGAATATATATATATCAAAGCTCCAGCTTGTGTCCCACAGTTTGAGAGGCACTCAAATAGACGACAAGGAGCTCCAAGCTTAAACTCCTTTATTAAAGGTATGAAGGACACCAGCCAGCCGATCTCTTTCACAGCCGGTCCACCGTTGCCTGACGCATTTTGAATGTCTAATTCTTCCTCAGAGGCTGACAGTGAAAACGGAAAAGACACAGTCCGGTCCCCGCCTCATTGAATACTTCTGATATATATATATATATATATTTTCTGAATGTTCTTTCGAAAAGGGTCTGTGAACACAGTTCTTTTATAAATCATGAAATTAACATCGGTTTTTATGATCTATATATTTATATATTTATATGTATATATTGATGAGTTTTTTATACATGTTTATTTATTTGCGTATTTGCACATGTATGTATATACTTCAGTTTATTCACCCACTATGGGTTGTATTTAAGATGGAACTGGGCTATACAATATCGTTTTAGTCCTTTTGTTGTTTCCATGTACCCTTTTGAAGGAATGTTACGATTTGAATGTGGTGGTTACAATTTAGTCCACCTTTTGTGTCAATGATTAGATGGATAAATTCCCATGTAACTTTGCGATCACATCATGTGATCAAGACAGTGGATACTGTCGAAACGCGTAATGGCGGGCATGCTGAGCGAGATTGAGCTTTAATAAAACGCACTTGTTTGGCACCACCTCTGGGTTCCTCTCTTCGTTTTTCCAGAACTGTGCAAGATTTGGCAGTCTTGGAGATTGGGACGAGTTTTTTCTTGGATATATATATATATGTATATATATATATATATATATATATATATATATTCACTGAAAAAACCATAGGTTATAGACCATATATAGTTAGGAATTCGCATTTACAAAACCTTATTTTACTCACACAAAACCATTGAAATTCCATATATAGTTAGTTGCACTAACTATATATCGCGCACCCGCAATCCACTGCTGATGATGTCACATATTACATCATTCATGACATGGTCAGTGACATCACTGATGACATCACTGATGACATCTCAAATGACATCACTGATGACATCTCAAATGACATCACTGATGACATCACTGATGACATCTCATTTGACATTACTGATCACATCACTGATGATATCATTCATGTGATAATACGATGAACCTCTTCAGACTCTAATATCACCTTGGATACAATCAGTGTAAACAGACACTCACAGACTGTCACTCATCCATGGAGTTACTCACACACCTAGTCAGTCATGCAAAGAATCAATCACACCTCCATTTCCTCAACTATACAGTTATACAAACTTTACTTATTCAAACATATACTAACACATATTTACTCTCTTATACAATCCCTGATACAAGTTCACAATGATCCATACAGCCACTCACACATTCACTGGCTCTTATGCACAGTTATTTATATATGTCAACTCTCACATGTACAGTGTTTTACATATGTACTTACTTTGACATGTAGCACTGAGATATCCATTCACTCACCAATACACTCATGCACACAGTCAACCGCCCATACAGCTGTTTCCACATGCACTTTTGAAACCATACATCTAGTGAATCAACTGCTCACACATCTATGCACAGAGTCATACACCTCCCAGCCACCCACACACACACTCAATCTCCCATACAAATACTTGGGCAACCAATCAATAACCCATATAGATACTCATATAGCTACTTATCAACACATGCAACAGTTTAAAGAACAACAGACATAATGATGCACAAATTAAGACAGTTTAGTCACTAACCCATGCACTCAGTGAGACACATTTAATCCCTCACTCATACAGTCAGTCATGCACCTACTAAATCCTTCATCCAGACACTTATACATCCACTCATTCTTCAATATGTAAGACATATTTTAACTTTACAGAAACATACAGTCACTGGATGTTGTCATCAGTGATGTCATCAGTGATGTCATTTGAGATGTCATCAGTGATGTCATCAGTGATATCACTGACCATGTCATGAATGATGTAATATGTGACATCATCAGCAGTGGATTGCGGGTGCGCGATATATAGTTAGTGCAACTAACTATATATGGAATTTCAATGGTTTTGTGTGAGTAAAATAAGGTTTTGTAAATGCGAATTCCTAACTATATATGGTCTATAACCTATGGTTTTTTCAGTGAATTTTCAAGGTTTTGTAAATGCTAATTCCTAACTATATATGGTCTATAACCTATGGTTTTTTCAGTGAATTTTCAAGGTTTTGTAAATGCTAATTCCTAACTATATATGGTCTATAGCCTATGGTTTTTTCAGTGAATATATATATATACATACATATATAAACATATATCATCTGTATATCTATATAAATACAAACATAAATGCATGCATACATATACTTATATGCATACAGATGCATGTTATTTACATGAAAGTTGAAAAAACACTAATAAAAGCAAAGCTAAAAAGCCACCTCATTACAAATAGAATGGCTTTAACTTAAACGAGGGCGAGATCTATTGCATTTTCAATGCTTGTTTACTTTGGTTCCATCAAGAAGGCATTCAGATGTGTCACACATTTGCCATAAATTCTGAATGTTAGCACTGTAGTTGCACATTAGATCACTGTAGTAAAGCTACTGCTCACCAGGGACGTCTGCTGCTGGTATTCAAAGTGCATATTTCAGTCTGCATGTCAGAATTTTTTTAATGAAATAGAAGAGGATTTGAGAAGTCACTCAAAATTATCCCTAATTTTTCTTTCTGAAGCACTAATCATACTTTCTATGGCAAAATTAACCCCCTCATGTTGTTCCTTTTTAAATTGAGTGTTTTCAGACTTACCACTTCATTCCAATCAAGATGGCTTCTGGTGTGCCATACTTTTGTCATAAGTAAGACTGTTAGCGCTCTAGTTGTTCTTTAGAACACTCTGGGACATTCTGTCATTGGGCTATACTTGGGGTACATCTGGGTGATATTTGGGCTACATTTAGGCTCTTTTGTCTCTGGTGGCCATCTTGGGAGACTGTAAGTCAGAATTTTTTTATTGAAATTGAAGAGGGTTTGAGAAGTCACTCAAAATGTGCCCTAATTTTTCTTTCTGCAGCACTAATCATAATTCATATGGCAAAATATACCCCTTCATGTTGTTCCTTTTTAAATTAAATGTTTTAAGAGTTACCACTTTATTCCAATCAAGATGGCTTCAGGTGTGCCATACCTTTGTAATAAGTAGGACTGTTAGCGCTCTAGTTGTTCTTTAGAACACTCTGGGACATTCTGTCATTGGGCTATACTTGGGCTACATCTGGGTGATATTTGGGCTACATTTGGGCTCTTTTGTCTCTGGTGGCCATTTTGGGAGACTGCATGTCAGAATTTTTTAATGAAATAGAAGAGGATTTGAAAAGTCACTCAAAATGTGCCCTAATTTTTCTTTCTGCAGCACTAATCATAATTCATATGACAAAATATACCCCCTCATTTTGTTCCTTTTTAAATTAAATGTTTTAAGAGTTACCACTTTATTCCAATCAAGATGGCTTCAGGTGTGCCATACCTTTGTAATAAGTAGGACTGTTAGCGCTCTAGTTGTTATTTAGAACACTCTGGGACATTCTGTCATTGGGCTATACTTGGGCTACATCTGGGTGATATTTGGGCTACATTTGGGCTCTTTTGTCTCTGGTGGCCATTTTGGGAGACTGCATGTCAGAATGTTTTAATGAAATAGAAGAGGATTTGAAAAGTCACTCAAAATGTGCCCTAATTTTTCTTTCTGCAGCACTAATAATACCTTCTATTGCATAATATACCCCCTCATTTTGTTCCTTTTTAAAATAAATGTTTTAAGAGTTACCACTTTATTCCCATCACGATGGCTCCAGGTGGGCTATACCTTTGTAATAAGTAGGACTGTTAGCGCTCTAGTTGTTCTTTTGAACACTCTAGGAGGCTGCAGTAGAACACAAAGGAATCAACTGACAGTCTCTGTCCTTGTTGAATGTACATGTTTTACTGAGAATGTCAGACTTCATTTTCACATGACTGAGAAAGATAATGTGAATTTACAGAAAATATGCTTTCAGTTTAGCTTATAGATCCCCTTCCAAACCACTGTGGGAAAATCATGAGATGTTAGTTTTCTTTCAAACAATATTCATGATATCACAGCAGAAGGTTTTTTCACATGGTAAAATCACCTTAGAACCCACCACAATTCCTAAAACGAGTATGGTACCATCAACAAATGATTTATAATGTAACTAAAGTCCTAAAACCCTCTATTAACTACAATGCTTTTTAATGAGGTGCTATCATGTATATTGGTCCCAAGATGGCTGCCAACACTTCTTGGATGAAGTGCTGACAGCCAATCAGATCAGATGTGTGGTTAGGCTCCGCCCAGATATATATCTTTTTTTGAACCTAAATTACTCAAAATCCACTGGAGCACATATATTGAGACCTAGCAAAGGCACATCAGGCTAACAGTCCCTACAATTTTGCCAAGTTTCGTGCAAATCCATTCAGCCGTTCGAGCTAAAAGTGAGGCCAACCGCCCTATGGAAATTAACATGGGAAAAACGCGTTTTGGGACCCCCCTTTTTTCTCGGCCCCACCTTGATGAAACCCACCCAAATTGTCAGGGGCTGCTCAGAAACAAAATGTTCCATTTTCCTGAAAATTTCAGCCAATTCCGTCCACAAACGCCAAAGTTATTAGACATAGAATTTTCCAAAATCCCATAGAGAAAAAATCCTAACTATATATACCTACTGGCGACCGCCAGTAGGTAATATATATATATATATATATATATATATATATATATATATATATATATATATATATCTCCAAGAAATCCACGCTTGATCTCCGCAGGGTGAGGCATCTCCCCACTCCTCAGAAAGACGCAGACACGGTCCAAGTATGTGCAAATCAATTTATTTCGTGCAAGCACATCGCATGACGTTTCGGCTCCGAGGAGCCTTGTTCACATATATATATATATATATATGTGTATATATATATATATATATATATATATATATATATATATATATATATATATATATATATATGTATATATATATGTATATGTATATATATATATATATGTATATATATATATATATATATATATATATATATATAGATATATATATATATATATATTCGCTCCACAGCACACCAAAATTATTGATGAAAAACGAGCGTGACCAAGCCGTAATGGCGAAACGCGTCGTGGAACTTTTTTCATCTGCCGAATAAATCTTTCTGAACACTGCAGCTCTGGGTGTCCCGTTTTTCATCAATAATTTTGGTGTGCTGTGGAGCGAATTGACTCAGCCAGCTGGTGGCTGCAACGGGACCGCCCGCGCCAGCTCCTCTCCTAACCAGCGGTGGTGGGGAGAATATATATATATATTAGCCGACACTCTTTCCCCTAGAGTGTCGGCTAAGCCCGCCCTCAAAGGCCTACACTGGCTCCCTGTTCGCCAGAGAGTAGAGTTCAAGGCCCTATGTACCACCCACAAGCTTATGAATGGAGCTGGCCCTGACGCACTCAGACATATGGTTACCCCATATAAGGCCTCAAGATCCCTTCGCTCCGACGCCGAACATCTTGCTACGGTGCCCAAATTCAGGAAGGCTCGTTCTGGCGGACGCCGCTTCTCGGTAAAAGCCTCCACAGCCTGGAACCTACTCCCCCTCAGCCTACGTTTGGAACCCTCCCACATAGTGTTCCGTAGGAAACTCAAAACATTCTTGTTTCCCAATTAAAACTTTTCCTCCCCCCTCTCTGGACAGCGACAGGTTTAATAGCGCGGGGATGCCTACGGGTCACCAGGCGCTCTAGAAATCGCGAAAATAAATAAATAAAATAAATATATATATATATATATATATATATATATATATATATATATATATATATATATATATATATATATATATATATATATATATATATATATATATTCACTGACAATACCATAGCTTTCAGGGACGTTATAGTTAGTTGGACATTTCACTTGTACAAAACCATAGAAATTCCCCCGTTATAGTTATTTCACACATAATTATACTTCCTGGTCAGACAGGTACTGAACAACGGCCATGTCCCTGGAATAATTATTCACACCCCTACGCTGGCCTGGCATGAGAAAGCCCACCCCACTTTCTGTATGTATAAATAGGATAACCACAATGCCACACGTCTCTCTTCTTCCACACAACCTCAAATGATATGCCACATCCACCTAACATATCAAAATGCGCTATAAAAAAATGAAATGGATCCATGAGGTGCACACCATCCTGTCAATCAACACAGGCTCTAAATTGTGAGCCATACTGCCCGTCCTCTACGAAAGGGATCCATGAGGTGTACACTCTCCTGCAATCAACACTCCATCTGAATTGTGAGCACTGCTGCCCGTGGTGTTTGCTCACACAACAATGATAGCAGGTAAGCAGAGTGGCCTGGGTGCACAGGACCTCCAATTGAGCGCCGTGCGGCAGGAGTAGTGGGGTGCTTCAGCCTGGCTGCGCAGGTGCGAACAAACAATATTGCTGTGCGTAATGATGTGATCTCTGACTTCATTCAGAAACATTGGTCTATTTTTAAGGACCTTCTGGACCGTACTGTAGGCCTCAGCCAGCAAGCAGCGCTGCCCTACAGATATGTGGCATTGGCTTTTAGGACACTGTAGTGAGCTCCTTACTAAGTGTACATGCACACAGGCTCCCGCCACTGCATTACATGTACACATTATGCTTCTAGCATGCGCTCTGTTCCTTTGTATAAGAACGTTGGCATAACATATTATTATTTAACCTTGTGTATTCTCGTGGACTCTAAATTCTCTTTGAACCACGATTACCACTAACAGTTGGTAGATCGTACTTCAAAAACGAAGGATGCACTCAACTCCTATTTTCTATCAAGCTTGAAATAAACCCTCATTTACCTCCAGACGATTCCTCCATTAAATTATTTCTCCCTTTTCAGACATTCCATTGATTGCCACAAGAAGGGCGGAGCGGTAGCTGACCCCGCAATGATGCCCTGGCTTTCTGACACCTTCCATCGTGGTATCAAGACATCGTCCCAGACCGGAGACCTGGTCTACCGTACAAACCTACCCCGGACTGGGAGCTTGCACCAACAGGTGGGACATGCCAGTGTTGGCAGGTGAGCAGTGAAGCCTTGGTGTACAAGACCTACAATTGAGCACAGTGCGGGGGATGGTGTTGGGGTGCAGCACCCTGGGTGCACAGGTGCCTGCTAGCAATTTTTCCATACCTAATAATGTAGGACTATATTATCAAAGAATGGCGATAACATTATCACCACTTTAGCAGTAGGAAACTGCCGCTAAAGCGACGATAAGGGGTTGATAATATGCCCTTGTGAATTCCCATAGAAGCCCAGGTTCACACCAGAACCTAAGGGAATTCACAAGGGCATATTATCAACCCCTTATCGCCGCTATAGCAGCAGTTTCCTGCCGCTAAAGAGTTGATAATGTTATCGCCCTTCCTTGATAATATGGCCCATAATCTCTGGCCTCATGTATTTAATTTTAAGGACTTGCTGAACCACACTCTTTCTCGCAGACCCCAGCGTCCTAGACAAACGGGTGACGGAGGGTAAACACTAAGGGCTGGGTGCAATAGGCCGACACTCTGTCTCCTCGACCCTCTCTTCTTTTTACTCTCCCTCCCCTTCTCCCTTCCACCACGCCCCCTCCCTTGCATTCTCACTACTGTCCTTTCATTCGGACTACCTTTCTTTACCTCTTCCACATAGCACACATACTTATGTTTCATTTTTGTCTTGCAGGTTTCCTACGCTGTTTCCACTGGAGTCCAACCCACGTTTGTTTTATTATACTGTTATATTAAAGGTACATTTCTATTTATTCCTGTTTTAATAAAGGTTACTTTTTTTCAAATAAATAACTGAGTGTATAGGTCCTCTTTTTCTGACAACACTGGTCTATTATTTATTGAGAAAATCATCTGTTTATAGGAGATTTTAAGGACAACATTATTTGATATTAGAGTGCACCTACCAAACATAATCTAACTAACTATTAGATTAATGAAGTCTGGGTAATTGTACAACTGCAAGAGTTCTATGAGTGCATCACTTTATAACACCATAAGTGCTGCCCGTGTGATTACAGAACAAATAAGGCACTGCCTAGGACCACCAAGGCTTCAGGGACTGCCGAGGCCCATCCTGCATATTGGAATAAAGACCCGGAGTGTGGCGATCCCAAAATTTCAGTTGGCCTCGAACCCCCCGAACAATTAGTAAACAATGCCCGGGAAGGTGGCGCTCCCCTAGGCTACAAAATGTCTCTGTGCCCCTCCGTGCCTAATTTACATGTGACATTAAGATCCCCAGTCCTACAGAGACCCCGCAATATAATAACTGGGTTGGCCACGGAACATTACCCACCAGAGGCCTCATTTAAAGGAACGAGTGAGACCCTGCTTTTTTTTTTGTTCTTTTCTCTCCATTTTTACCATCCGCATCCCCTCTATTACAGCAATACAAGGTTTTTCTCCTCTTGCTTCAAGTAGACGAACAAGTATTTTCTATCACAGGGTGGAAGCCATGCACCACCCTCTAATAGCAAGCACAAATGTCCCGCAAATGCACACGCCGGGACATTGTATGAGCTGCGCCTGAGAGGGCACCCGACCTATGACCATGATGCATTTGTTAGTATAAATGCACACTAACACTACTTACACATGTGTAGTATAGCGACCAGAATGTAGTGAAGAAGTAGAGAAAGCGCAAAATCTAAAAATATAAATCCTACCAGAAGTCGGATGACATAGTTCAATGAGCCACCGACCCTGGCATGAGTAGAAATAGTTACACAAACTAAACGGGTCTTCAGCACAACGCAAGTAATTTTGAAATATTGGTGAGTGGTGCCTTCTTTTTGCCTTCTCCCGCTCGTCGCCAAATTTATATAGTGAAGAGGAAGACAGCAGTGGATCCAATAAGTAGATGTATTACAAGAAAACAAGACACCTGAAACAACCACCTACAGGAGCAGACAGCAAAGCAACAGTCTAATCCAGCCCCGTGTACAAACTCCGCAAGGTACCCCTCATGACAGCCCTACATTCTAACATTACATACTGTGGGGCATATTATCAAGGAACAGCATTAAAATTATCGCCACTTTAGTGGCAGGAAACTGCGGCTTAAACTGCGATAATGGGCTTGATAATATGCCGTAGAGAATTCCAATAGAAGCCCATGTTCTGGTGTTAACATGGGCTTCTATTGGAATTCTCTACGGCATATTGTCAAGCCCATTGACACTGTTTTAGCGGCAGTTTCCTGCCGCTAAGGCGGTAATAATTTTGAACCTGTTCCTTGATAATAAGCCCCTTAGATTCTAGTAGAATTACATTCTAACATTCTACTATGACTTACAATGCAATACTACACAGAGCACATGACTTTACAGCAATGAGCTCATTGTTTCATCCATGAGTCTTGAGACCGGTAGGGGTAAGTCTTTTGCTTCCCACTCCCTATATTGTATAAAAGTAAACTGACTCTTCTTCCACAGGTATGCTACTGCGCCCGGAGCACATCACTTTACAGCAATGAGCTCACAATTTAGGCTCACAGTTTAATCCCTGAGTTTTCACACCAGTAGGGGTGAGTAGTTTGCTTCCCACTCCCTATATACCATTAACGCATACTAACACTACGTACACACTTATACTACAGCGGCTAGTATCCTACAGCACCCAGAGCCTATCACTTTACAGCAATCAGCTCAGTTTCATCCCCAAGTCTTCACACCAGTAGGCGTTACTACTTCGCTTCCCACTTACAGTATACTATCAACACACAGTAGCGGTCAGTAGTTTGCTTCGCACTCCCTGTATGGTATAAACGCCTACTAACACTACTTGCACACATATGCTACAAACACTAGACCACATCACTTTGCAGCAATGACCTCACGGTTTAGACGCCCGGTTTCATACCAGAGTGTACCACCTTATCATATCACCACCATGCCACTATGAGCAACACCGCACTTTCAGACCGTTAACAGTGATAATTACCTACTGGTGACCGCCAGTAGGTAATCAAGAACAAATTACAATAGTTCCTTGATTCTTTTAACTTTCAAAACTTCTCTCTATGACTGTATTTCTACTTTTCCATATAAATAGTTTTTAAAAATATTCAAGCACATATCGAAGTCAGAAATGCAACATATTCTATCTACACACTTTCTAGAACATTCTACAACACGTGGAGGTTAAAAGTTCATAAATTTTTTAAAACCTAACAATATTTTTTGGCAACATTTTCTCAAACATTTAACGGCACGTGCAGGTTGAAAGTTCACGATTGTTTTAAGTTTGAACAGTGCCTTCCAAATGCAATTAGCAGGTATGGTTGAGTTGAGCAAAAGCTATCCTATAATATGTACTCCACGTGCAAACTGCTTTTTCTTAACCAGTCACAAAGATACTTTTCCACAAAACGAATGTGCACCCTACTTTTAAAAAACAATGCTTTTCATCTCCCAATTAGGTACCGTTTTGTATGCGAAAAGAAACTAGTTCCCCATCTTTAAACAGATCTCTTATTCCACAAAGGAACTGCATGAGCAACAGACATCTTTCCATACCTTCCAGCCATACCTTCAAAATGCTAGTGTGCATTGTAGGCCATAGCTATGTTTTCTGGTGCAAGAGGTTTGCAGAACAGAGACTTATTGACTTAGACTAGGTTTACAAAATGTGGACATTAACTGGTTTGGACAGAGAGGATTGAAGCGGCACCAATTTTTGCCTTTGGTTAAAACCTGTTTGCATCTCCAAACCCCTGACCTCATGATTGATCACTGTGGTGGAAATGACCTAGGCACATTGACTGTGGTAGGTTTGAAAATGCTTATGAAGGACACCTTTGGACAATTGATGTTACTTTTGCCTCAAACTGTCTTTGTATATTCCAATATATGCCAAAGACAGAAGTGGAAATGGTCCAAACAATTTTGTCCTCAGGTTGAAAAATCTCAGAAAAAAGTCAACAAAGCTGTCTCTGCATACCTCAGAGACCACAAAATGGGGTTCATATACAACAACAACAACATACGTTTTGATATGGCAGATATATACAGAAGTGATGGAGTACACTTCACAGATCAGGGAAACTGAGTTTTCCTGAATAACTTGGAGCTGTGCATCCGCACGTCTATGTAGCTCCAACTAATGAACACAAGGGCTCTTTTTAGATCCACCCTATAACTTACAAATTAGGCCTGCTATTTTAGGGCCATATATCGCCAACTCCCGCACACTCGCCAAAATTAAATCTCCTCTCAGCTGTGGCGCAGCGGCCAGACCATCTCACTTTGCAGCACAGACCTCTCGCTTTGATCCCCAGCTCTACTCACCCATAGGGGTGAGTAGTTTGGCTTTACAAATACCGTATTGATTTGCCTTCTATACAACACCACCTAAGCACCATACACAAGCTATAATGTTCTAAACAAAAGTTCATCCAAGTAGCTATAACTACATGCTGACAATACTTGCACAGATGTGGCAAAGCGGCCAGAGCACATGACTTCACAGCATATGACACACAGTGTGGGCTCACACTTTAATCCCCGACTCCGGCAGCAGCTCAGCTTAGCAGAATGAGACTCTAGACAATACCTCACATATATTCCGTACCCCAGGACTTTCATACCAGTACGGGTAAGTAGTTTGTCCTAGTAGTTATAAACACATGTGGCCACTACTTCCACAGCTGTAGTGCAGGGGCCACAGCACATGACTTCACAGGATAAGACACACAATTTGGGCTCATGCTTTAATCCCTGAGTCCCGCACCAGCTCACATCAGACTCTATGCAATACCTCACTTAATTTCCATAGCCGACCACTAACACAATGATAGGGGTAAAGACTTCGCTTCACACCACCTCTACAGTAAACCCTAAACACCCCACAGAGGTTACAGTGCTCCTACCCTCCTATTTCCCACTTCCCCCCCTTTTTTCCCTTACTCGCTTCAACGGAATAACAAAATGGTGGCCAACACTTCCTAGTTGCAACCACTCACAGCCAATCAGCAGCAAGCTTGTACTTGTAAAACCTCAGCTAATCAGATGGCAGAATTCCCAAATATCGATATCTGTAAATTTCGATATTTCTTAAAAACTACTGAACAAATATTCACCAAATAAACACAAGTGAGCTTTCTAGACCAAGACCCTTCTCCCTGCCAAATTTGGGGTAATTCTGTTCACCTGTTCAACCTGTAACCTTGTCTAAAGTTTCCTTCAGAAATTAACATGGAGAAAACACGTTTTGGGCCCCCCCTTAAGGAATCACCCCCAAACTTTCAACATAGAAGCTGATATCAACAAAGAATTAGTTTTGGAAATGTTGCGAAGATTCGTCAATCGGCGCCAAAGTTATTGGGAATAGAATGTTGCCATTTTCCTATGGTAACTAGGTCCTAACTGTAACTACCGACTGGTGACTAAAGATATATATATATATATTCACTGAAAAAATCATAGGTTATAGACCATCTATAGTTAGGAATTCGCATTTACAAAACCTTATTTTACTCACACAAAACCATTGAAATTCCATATATAGTTAGTTGCACTAACTATATATCGCGCACCCGCAATCCACTGATGATGATGTCACATATTACATCATTCATGACATGGTCAGTGACATCACTGATGACATCACTGATGACATCTCAAATGACATCACTGATGACATCTCAAATGACATCACTGATGACATCACTGATGACATCTCATTTGACATTACTGATCACATCACTGATGATATCATTCATGTGATAATACGATGAACCTCTTCAGACTCTAATATAACCTTAGATACAATCAGTGTAAACAGACACTCACAGACTGTCACTCATCCATGGAGTTACTCACACACATAGTCAGTCATGCAAAGAATCAATCACACCTCCATTTCCTCAACTATACAGTTATACAAACTTTACTTATTCAAACATATACTAACACATATTTACTCTCTTATACAATCCCTGATACAAGTTCACAATGATCCATACAGCCACTCACACATTCACTGGCTCTTATGCACAGTTATTTATATATGTCAACTCTCACATGTACTGTGTTTTACATATGTACTTACTTTGACATGTAGCACTGAGATATCCATTCACTCACCAATACACTCATGCACACAGTCAACCGCCCATACAGCTGTTTCCACATGCACTTTTGAAACCATACATCTAGTGAATCAACTGCTCACACATCTATGCACAGAGTCATACACCTCCCAGCCACCCACACACACACTCAGTCTCCCATACAAATACTTGGGCAACCAATCAATAACCCATATAGTTACTCATATAGCTACTTATCAACACATGCAACAGTTTACAGAACAACAGACATAATGATGCACAAATTAAGACAGTTTAGTCACTAACCCATGTACTCAGTGAGACACATTTAATCACTCACTCATACAGTCAGTCATGCACCTACTAAATCCTTCATCCAGACACTTATACATCCACTCATTCTTCAATATGTAAGACATATTTTAACTTTACAGAAACATACAGTCACTGGATGTTGTCATCAGTGATGTCATCAGTGATGTCATTTGAGATGTCATCAGTGATGTCATCAGTGATGTCACTGACCATGTCATGAATGATGTAATATGTGACATCATCAGCAGTGGATTGCGGGTGCGCGATATATAGTTAGTGCAACTAACTATATATGGAATTTCAATGGTTTTGTGTGAGTAAAATAAGGTTTTGTAAATGCGAATTCCTAACTATATATGGTCTATAACCTATGGTTTTTTCAGTGAATTTTCAAAGTTTTGTAAATGCTAATTCCTAACTATATGTGGCCTATAACCTATGGTTTTTTCAGTGAATTTTCAAGGTTTTGTAAATGCTAATTCCTAACTATATATGGTCTATAGCCTATGGTTTTTTCAATGAATATATATATATACATACATATATAAACATATACTATCTGTATATCTATATAAATACAAACATAAATGCATGCATACATATACTTATATGCATACAGATGCATGTTATTTACATGAAAGTTGAAAAAACACTAATAAAAGCAAAGCTAAAAAGTCACCTCATTACAAACAGAATGGCTTTAACTTAAACGAGGGCGAGATCTATTGCATTTTCAATGCTTGTTTACTTTGGTTCCATCAAGAAGGCATTCAGATGTGTCACACATTTGCCATAAATTCTGAATGTTAGCACTCTAGTTGCACATTAGATCACTGTAGTAAACCTACTGCTCACCAGGGACGTCTGCTGCTGGTATTCAAAGTGCATGTTTCAGTCTGCATGTCAGAATTTTTTTAATGAAATAGAAGAGGATTTGAGAAGTCACTCAAAATGATCCCTAATTTTTCTTTCTGAAGCACTAATCATACTTTCTATGGCAAAATTAACCCCCTCATGTTGTTCCTTTTTAAATTGAGTGTTTTCAGACTTACCACTTCATTCCAATCAAGATGGCTTCTGGTGTGCCATACTTTTGTCATAAGTAAGACTGTTAGCGCTCTAGTTGTTCTTTAGAACACTCTGGGACATTCTGTCATTGGGCTATACTTGGGGTACATCTGGGTGATATTTGGGCTACATTTAGGCTCTTTTGTCTCTGGTGGCCATCTTGGGAGACTATATGTCAGAATCTTTTAATGAAATTGAAGAGGGTTTGAGAAGTCACTCAAAATGTGCCCTAATTTTTCTTTCTGCAGCACTAATCATAATTCATATGGCAAAATATACCCCCTCATTTTGTTCCTTTTTAAATTAAATGTTTTAAGAGTTACCACTTTATTCCAATCAAGATGGCTCCAGGTGTGCCATACCTTTGTAATAAGTAGGACTGTTAGCGCTCTAGTTGTTCTTTAGAACACTCTGGGACATTCTGTCATTGGGCTATACTTGGGCTACATCTGGGTGATATTTGGGCTACATTTGGGCTCTTTTGTCTCTGGTGGCCATTTTGGGAGACTGCATGTCAGAATTTTTTAATGAAATAGAAGAGGATTTGAAAAGTCACTCAAAATGTGCATTAATTTTTCTTTCTGCAGCACTAATAATACCTTCTATTGCATAATATACCCCCTCATTTTGTTCCTTTTTAAATTAAATGTTTTAAGAGTTACCACTTTATTCCCATCACGATGGCTCCAGGTGTGCTATACCTTTGTAATAAGTAGGACTGTTAGCGCTCTAGTTGTTCTTTAGAACACTCTGGGACATTCTGTCATTGGGCTATACTTGGGCTACATCTGGGTGATATTTGGGCTACATTTCGGCTCTTTTGTCTCTGGTGGCCATTTTGGGAGACTGCATGTCAGAATGTTTTAATGAAATAGAAAAGGATTTGAGAAGTCACTCAAAATGTGCCCTAATTTTTCATTCTGCAGCACTAATCATACTTTCTATGGCAAAATATACCCCCTCATGTTGTTTCTTTTTAAATTAAATGTTTTAAGAGTTACCACTTTATTCCAATCAAGATGGCTTCAGGTGTGCCATACCTTTGTAATAAGTAGGACTGTTAGCGCTCTAGTTGTTCTTTAGAACACTCTGGGACATTCTGTCATTGGGCTATACTTGGGCTACATCTGGGTGATATTTGGGCTACATTTGGGCTCTTTTGTCTCTGGTGGCCATTTTGGGAGACTGCATGTCAGAATGTTTTAATGAAATAGAAAAGGATTTGAGAAGTCACTCAAAATGTGCCCTAATTTTTCATTCTGCAGCACTAATCATACTTTCTATGGCAAAATATACCCCCTCATGTTGTTTCTTTTTAAATTAAATGTTTTAAGAGTTACCACTTTATTCCAATCAAGATGGCTTCAGGTGTGCCATACCTTTGTAATAAGTAGGACTGTTAGCACTCTAGTTGTTCTTTAGAACACTCTAGGAGGCTGCAGTAGAACACAAAGGAATCAACTGACAGTCTCTGTCCTTGTTGGATGTACATGTTTTACTGAGAATGTCAGACTTCATTTTCACATGACTGAGAAAGATAATGTGAATTTACAGAAAATATGCTTTCAGTTTAGCTTATAGATCCCCTTCCAAACCACTGTGGGAAAATCATGAGATATTAGTTTTCTTTCAAACAATATTCATGATATCACAGCAGAAGGTTTTTTCACATGGTAAAATCACCTTAGAACCCACCACAATTCCTAAAACGAGTATGGTACCATCAACAAATGATTTATAACGTAACTAAAGTCCTAAAACCCTCTATTAACTACAATGCTTTTTAATGAGGTGCTATCATGTATATTGGTCCCAAGATGGCTGCCAACACTTCTTGGATGAAGTGCTGACAGCCAATCAGATCAGATGAGTGGTTAGGCTCCGCCCAGATATATATCTTTTTTTGAACCTAAATTACTCAAAATCCACTGGAGCACATATATTGAGACCTAGCAAAGGCACATCGGGCTAACAGTCCCTACAATTTTGCCAAGTTTCGTGCAAATCCATTCAGCCGTTCGAGCTAAAAGTGAGTCCAACCGCCCTATGGAAGTTAACATGGGAAAAACGCGTTTTGGGACCCCCCTTTTTTCTCGGCCCCCCCTTGATGAAACCCCCCCAAATTGTCAGGGGCTGCTCAGAAACAAAATGTTCCATTTTCCTGAAAATTTCAGCCAATTCCGTCCACAAACGCCAAAGTTATTAGACATGGAATTTTCAAAAATCCCATAGAGAAAAAATCCTAACTATAGATACCAACTGGCGACCGCCAGTAGGTAATATATATATATATATATATATATATATATATATATATATATATATATATATATATATATATATATATATATACACATATATATCTCTTCGCCACTCCACTCCACGAGCAAGATGCAGGCGCTCTCTCCTCTCGAAAAGAAACGTGGAGCACAGACCCAGGTAAGTTTTTAAAATTTGCTGGTTTATTGAGCTGTAATTCAGTCGGCCATTACGCGTTTCGGTACTGACGTACCTTGATCACATGACACAGTAAATGGTCACCTGGTTTCTTATATACCAACATTTGACATTTTTTTCTTTTTTCTGTGATGCAATTTAAAGTGACAGTGCTTGTTTTAAACTGTGCAAATAACGCTACAATTTTGATATATTCAACTTAATCTGGATCCATATCAGATTACAATTCACTTGTATGTACATTATTCTAATGTGCAAATAATGAAAGGCATTTTTGTGCAAATCCGCATATATTGATGTGCAAATTGCGCAATATAGTGCATTTTATCTCTGTATGAATACCATGAGGATACCATCAGAATAAAATATGTACAGTTCTGAGCAAATTTACATATGTTGATGTGCAAATTCCGCAATACAGTACAGTTTGTCTCGGTATGAATACCATAGAGCATCTAAGAGATTATTTTAGTTGTATATATCTCCTACATTCAAATGTTATAAATATATAAATAAATACAAATTTATCTAAAAACTATTTTTCTCTCTCAAGCTCTATTTTACATATATTTCTTATCGGTATCAATACCAGCAGTGCAAAATTGCGTGTGCAAATTTAAGCAGTTCTGTATTTGTCTGTTACACATTTTCGGTACCTCTATATGTTAAGCCCAGATATTTGTCTCTGACAATTTGTAGCGAAATTCATAATCCTACTCAGAAGCCTCTGGTAAGGATATGTGTTTAGTGAAAAAAAGAAAAGTGAACTTATAATGTTATCGTGCAAAAACCTGATAGGTGAAAAAAAGGAAACTTATTTATAATGTTACAACCAACAACCAAAGTATCATACACTAAGATTGTACCTATATTTTTTTTAAAAGTTGCGTTTTGTTAAAAATCTTTTTTGTTATTTTTCCATTTTTTATTGAGGCCATTTCTGAATTCTTACACTTTCATTTAGCGAGACTACGCCAATATTTTTTACTTCTGTACTGTGAGTGTGTCAGTAATTCTCATCTATCACTTCAGATTATCTAATCATTAAGGTTTTATCTTGCCATATGATATTTGACTGTTTTCATAGGCAGGTGTATAGATCTTCCATTAAATTTAGCCCATAAGGATGTTTGGAATCTAGCTTCAATATATAACTAGTTTCCAATTTTCTCAGTTTTTCATCCCTATCCCCCCCCTCTCTTACTTGGGAGTATGGTGTCAATTAAGTAATATTTGAGTAATCTGACATCTCCTTGGTGTTTCTCGTTAAAATGGCGGGCAACCGGGTAGGTTGGGTCTTTATTCTTGATCGCACGTATGCGTTGCAATATTCTTTTATGCCCCTGCAGTTTCGTACTTCCCACATATTTTAACTTACAGGGGCATTCGAGGATATAGACTACATATTCGGTTTTGCCCATAGCATTTGTTTAATCTGTTGGTCTCCTTTTCCAAATGCTAAGGCAAAACTTTTTGTATTCACTCCATTTAAACAAGCCTTGCAGCTCTTTTTGGGGATTTCTACAGGGTTATTTACTACCAGGCGATCCCTCATATTTGGTGCTCGTCTATGGGTGACCGTTGGTTTCTTTGGTAAATGTGGACCCAATATTGGGTCGTTTTTTACCAATGGCCAATTCTTTTGGATGATACGTCTGATTTCTCTGTGCTGTTTGTTGTACCTCACAATCATTCTAAAGTCTTCTTCTATTTGTGTAGATGTTTCTGGTACTTCAGTATTTACTTTCGCTAAGGCTGTTTTTAAGAGTGAAGTTCTGTCTACATCGTTGCTTTTCTTTATTGCTGTTTCAATGCATGATCTGGAATACACACGTTGTAAGAATCTGATTTTACTTGATTCTTGTGCTTTCATTAATTCTTGTGGTGTGCTACACATGCGTTTTATCCGTAGCATTTCCCCGTACGGGATGCTTTGTATTAGATGTTTTGGATGATGGCTGTTCGCGTGTAAAATGGAGTTCACCGCTGTCGGCTTTCTGTGCATTTTTGTCTCCAAGTTGCCATTTTCTATATATATCTCAACATCTAAAAATGTCACTTTGGTAGGGCTGATATCTGCAGTAAAATGTAGGTTGATATCATTTTGGTTAAGTTTGTCGATGAATATTTCAGCTTCTATTTTTGTGCCCCTCCATATAACAAACAAATCATCGATATACCTCCACCAACATTTCACATGGTCATTTAGTGTGTTATTAAAATTTCTATGGAGGACCAGTTCCTCCCACCACCCCATATGGAGACAGGCGTAGCTGGGGGAGAAACTGGCCCCCATAGCTACACCTCGTATTTGTTGGTATAACATGTGCTGGAAAAGAAAAATATTGTTATATAAACAAAAATCCATCATACCTAAAAGCATTCTACTGTGTTCTACATAGATTGCATCTCTTTGTCTAAGATAGAATTCTGTTGCCCGCATGCCATCTCTGTGGCTAATGCTCGTATATAACGAGGTAATGTCCATAGTGATCAACAAGTAATCTGATTGCCATTTTAGGTCCTTTATTATGGCCAAAAAGTCCCCTGTATCTCTCAGATATGAGGGCAATCTCTGGACATATTCTTGTAAAAAGTGGTCAATATATTGGGACATATGTTCCGTTAGACTGTTAATTGCGGAGATGATTGGTCGCCCAGGCGGGTTCTGTGGATTCTTGTGGAGCTTAGGTATGAAGTATAGCACTGGTGTTGTTGGTGTGTTATTCTTCATGAATACAAATTCTTCCTTGTTTATGAGACCTTTGCTCTTCCAGGCTAGTAATTTTGCATATAGTTTCTCATTCGTCATCTTCAGTATGCTCTGATCACATCTGCAATAACAGTCTTTGTACATTAGTTGTTTTTGGGCTTCTAGTAAATAATCTGATTTTTTCCAAATTACTAAATTGCCGCCCTTATCAGCATTTCTATATCATATCTATATATATTTTTTTTATATTTGGATCAATAGTCAGAGAATGAGTCATGATTATATTTGAGAGTGATCTTCGACCCTAAACTGGAGGATTTCAGCAGCTGCTAATGACATTTTTTAGCGTACTACAGGATATGCAGACCAGTTAAAGGAGCACAAAGGGATTTCTTGTTCTCTCTTTTTTTTCTTACTCTTTTCTACATAGCAGTAGGGACCTGTCCTAATGAATGCCCCTTGAGTGTGGTCAGAAACCTGTAGACAACATCAAATGGGCTTGAATAACACAATCCCCAGTGTACTTTGCTTTTAATCATGTGTGAGAGAGTTTAGAAATACAGTATTGATATATTAAACCCTCCCTTGTGCATTTTAATAACATCTGGTCAGTTCCTGTTTGGTCTTCACTGAGCAAAACGACTGGAGGCAATAACTTCTCTCAAACACTACCTTGTTGAACTACTAATTCAGGGGCTGCCTACTAATAAACAACCCAAATACAAAAAAACACAGCAATCCTCTGCACACGCCTGCAGTGTAAAGACAAATCTGTGACAATATAATAAGAAAAACAATCCACTGCAATGTTTTTGATTCAGTTTAATGCTCTTCTTGTATTTGTTATTCATAGCCTTAGCCAACACGTGTATTGTCGCGTCTCAGGGTAGTAAACCGCGACTTCTTCGTGGTTAAATTCCTGTGTGTCAGGTCCTCAGTTTCGGTTATAATTCCGTCCCAAAGGATATCAAAATAATGAGTTACTACTAACCAAAATCAATCGATATATTGTTGCACCTCGTACGTGACAGTGCCTGTCCTAGGTGCAAGGTATTTTTGAGCCGTTGCCAAGTAATGGTTCTGGTTATATTGCCGGAGAACACGGGGATTTAGAAGCAGATCAGCTGGTGGATCGGGCAACACTCAACAGCAATACACTTGCTGGCATCTTAGAATCTTTACGCAAAGAAAGAAAGCATCTGGTAATCGGACAACCAAAAACATAATATCTGATTACACACCATACCTATAACGAGAAACATTACTTGGCAACAGCCCAAAAATACCTTGCATGTTGCAGAGGGACTGTCACGCATGAGGAACAACGATATATCGATGTATCTCTGTTCGTAGAGAGTGAGACACATTATTTTGATATCCTTCGGGACTGAATTATAACCAAAACTGAGGACCCGATACACAGGAGTTTAGCCCTGAAAAAGTTGCGGTGTACTACCGTGAGACGCGACAATACGCGTGTTGGCTAAGACTTTGAATACCAATATACAAGAAGAGCATTAAACTGAATCAAAAACATAGCGGCGGATTGTTTTTATTATTACACTGTCACAAATATGTCTTTACACTGTAGGCATGTGCAGGGAATTGCTGTGTTTTCTGTCTGTGATCTTTACCACTTATTGGGGAGAAGGGTGGTTCTCCCTACGCCTTTGCACTACACAAACACTAAGTTGCATCTAATACTTTTGCGTACTATCTAGGAGCGGCAACAACCTACTAAACCAACCACCAACCGTGCATTATAAATCCAATAATAACCTTGCACAGATTCAAATGGAAGCCCACCACTCATTGATGCTAGGTTGTTGTGAGAAGGAATTCTATGATGAAGAAAGTCACTGGTAGTGGGTGAGGGTTACTGTACTTTTTAGGAAATACCATCCAATAGGTTCACTAGAGAACAGGGTCACTGTTCCTTTAGAAGAAGGGAACTCAATTACCAAAAGTCCAGTATCTTTTTCATTTTTATGATAACTGTGGAGGATAGACTATGGTGCCTCGGTATCATTTCCTTTTCTCTAGAGTATATACCATTTCTATGTTGCCTAATATCTGCTTACCTTTTCTGTTTGGACAGTGTGGGGGCTCTGCCACAGCTTACATTTACCCTGTGGCCATTCACTGGAATTTCTTACAAAAATATTTTCTCCACAATCTTAACCCGGCGATGGTCAAAGAAGGATAAAAGGATGGGGGAAATAGATTTTACCTGGTGCAGTGCAATTCTGTACCAACAGTTTCACATACTGATCAGTGGAAAAACTAAACCTACAAACCGGTGAGCAAAGTACTTTTTGACTTACTGAATGGTTTCAAGCTGTCATTTTTGTAACAGTCATGGGTGATTTTTGCAAAATGCCATTTTTACACAACTTGGGATATGTAATGTCTTAGTGAAAAATTGCTGTGCAATTGGTCATATTTTTCTTATAGGCCATCCCATTTACAAGATGAAAAGATTAAGTGGTTACATAGAAATCTCATGCTGCATTTTTGTTAAGCTGTAGACTTACAGAGGATGTTTCTGAAACGGAGTCCTTATTTATTGAAAACAAAAGCAGAAATAATGCCTGACAGTCTTTCTGACAAATGGAAATTCAACTGAACTCTGCCCTAGCTCAATACATTACATATGCGATGTGTAGATGGGATGAATAATGCAGTAAATGAAAGTGCTCTGAAATAAACATAACGGCCGATTTATAGTGAATAATGAATGAGGTTGTAAAATCATATATTTCAGCTTTTGTAAAGAAATGTGTATATTGTGGAAGGACTGAATATTTTCAAAATGTGTTAAGAGAAATCAGATAATGAACTAGAACTCACAACTTATTTGCCACTGTGTTTCTGTTAAATACAACTCAAATATGTGGATGATGTCATTTTCCAGTTCTGATAATTGCCTGCCTGGCTGCAGTGACTGCTTTCAATTGGATCATTTAATCAATATCCATCCCAATCACTGATCCTGCCACTGTTGTTGTGGAAAAAGGTGGGGCCGATGACCTTTTTCTGAGTTGCCCGGCGTTAACCGCCTCTACACCCACTCAGGTTACCAAACTAAGAGGCAGGCCCTGGAGACTGGAAGGCAGGAAACAGAAGTTTTTATTCCGACGGAGCAGAACACATCAAATCAGACAACAGGGTATCTTCTCGAGGTGCTCTGACTGCATCTCTGAGGCCTGGCCTCTTATACACAAGTTTATTGCTTTATTGCGTAAAACACATCCCTGTCAATACTTTGATGTACGGAAAGACATCCTCGGAATCCCCCTTCAGGCCCGTTCCCACACACATTTACAGTTGGAGTCCCCACCCCGGTCACAACAGGTGATGATTATCGCGCAGCTGGACATTCCGCCGATTCACGGAATGTATGAGGTTGATCGGATCTCATAGGGTGGGGGCTTTGATCAACTCGAGGGTCCTTTGATGGGGGAAGCTTCCTACTGTACAGGGGGGAGGGGGGGCAATAAACAGTATCCGCAGGGCTAGGTGGAGGCCTGGGAACGAGTAAGACAAACGGGTACACAGGAAAGGGGGGGTTTTATCAAAGGACCCGGGACCATGAAAGGAATGAAGGGAGGTGTCGCGCTGGGAACAGGATGGGGTTCTGAGGCAGAGCTGCGCTGAAGAGGGGTTTATGACCCAAGGCATGTGAGAGCGGGGGCTGTCAGCGTGCAGGGGATGCTTGCGAGGTCAGGAGAGAGAGAGAGAGACGCGCTGGCTATCAGCGAGGGGCAGAGAGGCCATGGTACTCAAAATGGCTGCCACTTACGCGCACGAATGGGCTCAAAAGGGGCAAGATGGCGCCGATAATGTTGATGCTGCAGCCTAAGTTTTAACAGTCCTCCCTTTTCAACATATCTAGCCAGCTTGCCTACTCGATGTCGATCTTCATTCCTAACCTCGGCATCATAAAATGCTCCCATGCGTTCATTTCCAAAGTCCACATTCTTAGGGCAAATACAATTCGCACATAACAAACACAGAGGTGGCAGGCATTGAATTCCTAAGCATAATCCACATATTGCGGCTACAGGAATTAGGATAATGGTAAACAGTCTCCAGCCCCAGTTCTTAACAGTACTCCAGAACCAACCACCAAGCGACCATTTTTCCTGTTCCTGGTGAACTTCTGAAGAGAGTCTGTGGAGATGTTCGATGGCCTTGTACACTGAGGGTGAATTGTCTGGTATATATGTACAGCAGCTGGACCCAATAATGCGGCATGCTCCACCACGGTCCGCAAGAACCACATCTAGAACAAGGCGGTTCTGGAGAGCCACCAGGCGGACCGCTTGAAGCTCGGCTGTGTTGTTAGCAAGGATACCAGCTGTGATGTTCATTGTTGTCTCGACTGCCTGAGTCAGATGTCGGATGGCACGGCTGTTTGCCATCGGGCCCCAGAGTGGAACAAGTCCCTTCATAGCATCGAGGAACTGTGCTCCTGTTGAGTCGGCTTGTTCAATGTCCTTGGCTCGCTTTTGTCTATGGTGATTTGCTGGGGCCACATAGGTCGGAGGAAGGATGAAGGAGATGAAACAAGTGCCCCCCCAGCCTTTGGGGAGCCAGGTGTAAGCCTTTGTGCCGCAAACGAAGTACATATATGGAGAGGATACAAAGGAAGGTGGATCGGTAGAGTCCAAAGTTCTGGTGAAACGGCAAGCACTGCGGCCTAGCAGCTGTGTCCCAAGCCCTTCTATGCACATGTGGCCTGTGACGTTGATGACAGATAGAGCCACAGTCAGAGTGGCAGCCGTTCGTTTCCGTAGGTAGGAGAAGGTGGGTCTGGTTGGATTGTTGAACACCTGCATTTCAATTCGTTCCTTAGCAGGGATGTCCATGTGGAT
Source organism: Lissotriton vulgaris (assembly GCF_964263255.1). Lineage (NCBI taxonomy): Eukaryota > Metazoa > Chordata > Amphibia > Caudata > Salamandridae > Lissotriton > Lissotriton vulgaris. Next base: position 10,163 of record NW_028248356.1, on the reverse strand, counting down.
AGAGTCATTGGAGGTCTGCGGGCAGAAATGTGTCTTTGTTTTGTTTCGCCAGACCTCGTGAAAGAAATGCGTCATGGTTTTACTGGAGGTGGCATTGTCTTTATAGCTTTCTTGCAGGAGGATCAGCCAAGCAAGGCAGGAGCCGTGAATTGAGAAGGGTGAAGGGATGAAAGGTATCGAATGTCCAGTAGCGTGGGATAGCAACCCACAGATCCAGCAGTTGGTGGCGTTGGTGGCGAGATTGTGCTGGTGCAGTAGCTGCACAAAGGAGTTGTTCCAGAACTCCTTTCGCCTTTCTCTGAGTTGAGGAGGGAGTGAGATCAAATAGTGTTCCTTCATGGTAGTAGGCTGTGCAGTGGTTAGCAATATCTGATGAGCAGGTGTGCTTTCCTCCAAGATCCAGAAGGAATTCATGAGGAGGAGGCAAAAGAGGAAGACAATGAAGAAGGCAATTGTCTTTGATTTGTGCATATTGTCAGTCTTTGGGTTTCTGTAGTGGGTATTTCCTGTTGCTTCCATCATCTTCTTATTTGGCGCTTCCATCATCTTCTTATCTGGCGCTTCCATCATCTTCAAGGTGCTCGGTAGCGGGCAGAACCACGGACTTCGTTTAGCTTCTCTCCGCGTAACCCTTGGTGGTGTTTAGGTCACCGTTCTGAGATTTAACTTAGTCCGTGGTCTACTTAGCCGAGGCTCCCTCCTTTCGGCGCAGGAAATACCCTTCTCTGGATGGCACAGTGGGATCAGAGAATCTTGCAAGTTCAAGTGCCTCGGTATCAAGATAGCAGTTCAGTGATGGTCGATCCTTGTTCAGGAGCTCTTCTTGGTTGTCGATGTTTTCTGTTGTGGCCAGGGTCGAGGAGACCTTCTTGCAGTGGTGCGCGTGCAGCCAGTGCCGCTTCCCCTCCACTCGAAGCGCCGTCCGGGTGGGGATCAGTACTTGCCAGGGGCCCGTCCACCGGGGTTCCAAACTCTTCGTCCGTTGAAAGTTCCGGACTAATACATAGTCCCCCGGTTGGATGTCGTGGCCCGGACCCCTGGAAGCATCGGGGATGGCCTGCTGCACCTGCTGATGAATGACAGACAGAGTTTCAGTCAATTTATACAAATAATCCGACATTAGGACGTCCGGGACGTCATGAATGGAGGTCGGTTTTGGTGCAGACCAGACGCTCATGGGTCGGCCGAAAACGACCTCGTAAGGTGTCAAGTGGTGTTTGGTGGGGGTGGAACGCATCGATAGCAATGCCAGTGGGAGAGCATCTGGCCATTTCAGTCCTGTGGTAGCCACTATCTTGGCTAGCTTTAACTTTAGTGTGGCATTGTGTCGCTCGACTAGTCCAGCAGACTGGGGGTGGAAGACTGCGTGGAACTTTTGTTTTACACCCAGCCCCTTCAGGATGAGCTGGATAACTTCGGCTATGAAGTGGGGGCCATTGTCGCTCCATAAAATTCGACAAAGGCCGTAGCGAGGGAAGAATTCTTTTAACAGTACTTTTGCGGTGGCCATGCAGTGTTATCACTGCTTGGGTATGCCTCCACCCAGTTGCTGAATGCACACACCACTACAAGCACGTATTTCAGGCCTTGGCATCTGTCTAGTTGGATGTAGTCCATCTGCAGGACTTCAAACGGGTGATTGGGAACCCCGAACCCTCCCCGGGGGACCACAGTTCCTTTCCCAGGGTTATGTTGCAGGCATATCAGGCATTGTTGGACCAGACGTTTGGCGGAGTCTGTGATTTTATCGTTGTGCCAAACTCTGGAGACAAGTTCAATCATGGGGGCTGATCCTATGTGAGCAGGGGAGTGTGCCATCGTCAGTATGGGAATCAGGTATGAGTCAGGTAGCAACCATTTGTTTGTGTCTTTTGTCCGCCAGCAGCCTTCATCGTCTTTCAGTCCCACCCGCACCCATTCAGTCAATTCGTGTTGGGTGCTAGCCATTTGAATGTCCCTAATAGTGTCCCTAGCGTCGGTCCATTTCTCTGCTTGTGACCTGGTCACGTACATGCGTGTTGTCGTCCTATTTTCAGCTGTCGTTCGAGCAGTGAGGTCGGCTAGTGCATTTCCTTGTCCAATAATGTCTGTCACTTTCTTGTGTGCCTGGCATTTGATGACCGCAAGTCTTTTGGGGAGGAGGACAGCTTCGATCAAGGCGGAGACTAAATCTCCATGCAAGATGGGGGTGCCGCGTGAGGTCAAGAATCCCCTTTCCTTCCAAAGGAGCCCAAAATGGTGAACCACCCCGAAGGCGTACTGGCTGTCAGTGTAAATGTTCGCTGTGGCTCCTGCTGCTAGGATGCATGCTCGTGTCAGGGCAATCAGTTCCGCTGCCTGAGCAGATCGTTGTGTGATGCGGGCTGTCTCGACTACAGTTCGAGCCGTGGTGACTGCGTAGGCAGCTTAAGTGGTGCCATCGGGGAGTTTGATGCAAGAGCCGTCCACCCACAGCTCTCCGTCAGGGTCAGGAAAAGCCGTGTCTCTGAGGTCAACCCTACTTCTAGTCTGTTCGTCCGTGAGGGTCACACAGTCGTGTACAGGGGGCATATTGGGGTCGTTCTCTGGTAGGGGTAACAAAGTGGCTGGGTTCAGTGTGGCGCATCTTTTCAAGGTGATATGGGGTGCAAGCAGGGTCAGTTCGTATCCAGTCAGTCGTGCACTCGTCAGGTGTTGCGTCTTGGTTTGGTTCAGGAGGGTGTCAACTGCATGGGGTACTAATACCGTGAGGGAATTCGAGAGCACGATCCCCTCACTCTGTCGGATAGAGATAGCAGCGGCAGCTACAGCTCGAAGGCAGGCAAACAAGGCTCTGGCTACGGGGTCAAGAGTGGCAGAGAAGTAAGCGCACGGTCTTTGCTTTGGGCCAATGGACTGGGTCAGGACAGATAAAGCGCACCCCTCCCTTTCGTGAGTGTAGAGGGAGAAGGGTTTCGTGTAATCGGGGGTACCTAGGACAGGGGCCGAACAAAGGGCATCTCGTAGTTCCGTGAAGGAGGATTGGCATTCAGTGGTCCAAGGGAGTGGGAAAGGGACATCTTTAGCTAGTAGAGAAAGCAGCGGTTTCACAATGAGGCTGAAGTTTGGTAACCACTGTCGGCAGAAAGAGGTGAGGCCTAGTAGGGAGCGGACCTGTTTCTGAGTCTTAGGGACAGGGGTTTCAAGAATGGTTTGGATCCGGTCGGGAGTAAGTTTTCTTCCGTCTTTGGACAGGAGGTGGCCTAAGTAAGTGACCTGGGGTTGGCAGAATTGCAACTTCTTTTTGGAGACCTTGTGGCCATTTTCCGCAAGGAAGTGCAGGAGTTGAATGGTGGCTGTGACTGCTAGTGGAGTGGTGCCGGCCGCCAAAAGGATGTCATCGACGTATTGTACTAACACCACTCCATCGGGTAACTGGACCTGATCCAGCTGTCTCTTGAGGGCCTGACTGTAGATACTGGGGCTTTCTGTGTAGCCTTGGGGTGCTCGGCAGAACCTATATGAGCGGGCCTTTAGAGTGAAACCGAAGAGATATCGGCTGTCTGGGTGGATGGGGATAGAGAAAAATGCATTTTTGAGGTCAATGACAGTGAAGGTGGTGGCAGTAGAAGGAATCAAAGTCAGGATGGTGGTGATGTCTGAGACCACGTGGTACTGGGGTACAACCACTTTGTTGATCTCTCGAAGGTCAATGATGAAGCGGTATGCTTTCTCATCCCCCTCTCCTTGTTTCTTGATTGTGGGCAAGATAGGACTGTTGCAAACATTGCTAACCACTTCCTCTACCGCTCCTGCGTCTATCAGTGACTGAATAATTTTTACCAATGCCTTCTCGCCCTCGGGCGATATCCGATATTGTGGAAGTTTTGGGAGTATTGCGTCCGGTCGGACAGTAATGTGCACTGGGTCAATCATCATGCGCCCTATGTCCGAATCTGTCTTGGCCCATAGATACGGAGGCAGAGTGTCAAGCAGGGACGTGTCAGCGTCATTGATAGAAAACATGCGTCGGGAAGGGCAATGTCTAAGCAGAATGGGATTGTCGTACAGGAAAACTCGAACTCCGTCTTGGGAACATCTAATGGTCGCTCGGAAGTGCTTAAGTAAGTCAAGTCCCATAATGGCGTCAGGAGTATTGGAGGAAAGTAAGAACGTCGTGTCAGTGGTATTGTTTTCTAAGTCGAAGGGGATCGGAGTGGACAAAGGGTTAGTGGAGGGCGTTCCATGGAAACCTATCGATGTCACAAGTGAGCCAGACAAGGGTGCCCTTGGAATCAGTCGTTTAGATAACGCACTACGTGTTGCGCCAGTGTCTACCAGAAATGGAGACTTTGTACCTAGGACCTTAGCAGTGACATAAGGACCTTGCTGGTCAACATAGAGCTCGACTGGATCCCTCCCTTGCCCTTGGCAGTCCTATGCGAAGTCGTGGGCATCGTCACAGTCGGACTGTTGGTACTGATTCTGTCTGGGTCGGTCAAATGTATTCGGTCTGTTGGATCTATCGTTAGTCATGTCATTTGTGGGCCCCCGTTGCTGTCCTCTATTTCTTGGTCCACCCGCTACGTCCTTGGTGTCCCTATTTCTATTCATCTCCGAAAGAACCGGGCACTGGGATTTCCAATGGCCGAATCCTTTACAGAAGGGGCACTGGTCCTCTCTAATGTCTGTGCGTCCAATGTGGGGTGTCAAGGCGCGGTCTTTAGGAGGTGCGTTCCTAGGGACATTCGTCTGATAGTTTCCTTTGTATTGCTCTCATCCTATAGTCACCCCTTGCAATTGCGCAATCATCACCCTCTCTTTCAAGTCTTTCTTCTTTTTCTCTGTTGCTCTATCGTTTTCATTTTTCTGGTGTTCGTAATATTGGGCCATCTGAAGGATAGCCGCAGGTTTGGAGGCTGCCCAACTACTTTCGCTGGCCTGCAGTTTCTGGGAGACCTCCGGTGACAAACCCTTAACGTAATTTTGGACAAACAGATGGTGTCCGGTTGCAGTGGTCATGTCCTGGCCGCTGTAATCGGAGAACACCGTTTCAAACCGGGAGAAGTAGTCCGATACATCCTCCTGGGGTTTCTGACGACAAGCCGTTACTATCGACCAGTCCACTTTCTTTTCTGGAATCAGGGTTTTCAATTTCTGCACGATTTTATCTGGGAGGTCTAAAATGGATTTCAAAGGTTTCTGTCCAGGTTCTCGTTGCCTATCTATGCCATTGAGTTGTGACCAGGTATGTCCGAACAGCTCAAGGTGGTCGACTTTCCGGATTTGCTTCCACACATCAGCTGGTAGACATAACCCGAAAAACAAGTCGATGTCAGTGAGGGTCATAATCGTTGAACTTAGGGCTGTACCTAATTCAGTATAGAAGGCAGTGGGGTTTTTTCCTAAATCGGGCAGAGATTTCCGGAACGTCAGAATATCTTGCCGATCCCATGGCTGGTAGACCCAGTTCTACACTACCCTCCCTGTTGCATCTTTGTGGTTGACGTCATCGTGAGTTCCTAGACCTCGTGGAGGAACCCAGTAAGGGGCAGCCTCTCTTATTGGCATCATGGCGCTAGCTCGCTCAGTTTGGGGTTCGGTTGCTACAGGTGTCGTAGGTTTAGCTTCCGATTCCTATTCAGTGAGGTGGCAGAAAACCTCAAGTGTACGCGCAAGGAGGTCCGTCACATCACACTCGCCCTCATCCCCGATATCGACCTTCCTGTACAGAGTCGTTAGGCTCTCGGGACCCTTGTCTCGATATCGGTCCTCGTACGCATTTAAGACATGATAACACAGTCGTACGGCAAAATGTCATCTGTGGCTCCCTGTATACGTGTTGAACATGTCCGTGACGTGCTCTTCACTTTCCTTTCTTTCTATCAATGTCCTCACTATCTTATCTATCCCTGCTCACTCATCCTTGCTTAATCTGTTCGTTCTTGTGGAATCAGCCTTTCGGGCCTCAGGGTCATCTAGCGCTGCCGCTCGTGCTGTATCTAATACAAGGGGTTCGGCCGGCACAGAGGCCATAGGGACCGAAGCTCTGGTACCACTCTCGCCTTTGCTTGGGGGTGGTGGGTGCTGTGCTAAGGGTTGGGAAGGGGCATATGGAGGGGGCATGTAGATGATCGGAGGACCTAACAAAAGATCATCGTTGGCTTGCTGTTTCAAGGGCAATTCAGGATAGAGCGTAGAGGGCGTTCTAACCGGACACTGGCTTGATGTTTCTACATCTAGTTTCTGTTTGGCTTCTTTTCTTTCCTTAATCTCTTCTTCTAATTTCTTAGCAGCTAGGTGGGCTGCCTTTCGCAGCTCTTTTCCCAACCTACTCTCATTTCTCTTTTTACGCTGTTCGGTTTCTTTGCGCCACATGCCGAGACTATCAAGCATAGTGGGCGTTGTCTTGTGTTTCCCAAGGGCTGTTTCTAGCGCGCTTATTTTATCCTCGTAGAAGGATCCTATCAGTGGCCACTGACTTTCTCGATCCTTTTTCGTATATTTATGCCACAGCTTGCTATAAGCTATAGCGATCAATCCATGCTTCATGAACATGTCCTTATTAAGGGTGCCTTCCAGTGGAGCCGGATGGTTCATCTCTAATAAGCAGTCCGGGCTAAACAGGCTACCAATCAGTGGGGATAAGACAGGCATGACGGATTACAACGGGGACAAAAGTCTGCACTACCTATCTTATCACTGCGTGCAAAGACTAGACAGAATATTTCTATTCTTCGTTGTTTGCAGGCGGTGAATACCTCAAAAGAACCAATATCGAACAGTCAATGTTCGGTCAATCAAACAATCAATGGGGAGAATAAGTAGGCACGACGGGTTACAACGGGGACAAAAGTCTGCATTACCTACCCTTTCACTACCTGCAAAGAGAGAACCTGCTCTTCCCTGTTTGCAGATAGAGAATCTCCAGAGAACAATCCGCGAACGACAGTTCGGGCCAAACAATCAATCAGTGGGGGAGGAAGATAGGCATGACGGATTACAACGGGGACAAAAGTCTGCGTTACCTATCCTTCACTGCTTGCAAAGAGAGAGCCTGTTGTTTCTCCGTTTGCAGACAGTGAATCTCCAAACAAATCAACAAAAGAGTAATACTAGTATTTTCCAAACAATCAAACAATCATTTCGCAATTCGTCGTGTTTACACGACCTTACTCGGACCGCATGGACAGTTTCTTGTCTTCCGAATCCAGCGCCCGATCGTCCTCTATTCTTCGTGATCCTCGCGGCACTCCTGATGGTTCCCAGTCAGGACCGTAGATCACTCAAGAGAGGTCTGTTCGGAACCAGTGAAGTTCGGATGATCGGCTGTCAGACGAGGGTCTATCGGACAGGAGCTCTCCCGATCGTTGCAGTCGTTCACTCTGTCGTCGGGACCTCGCCCACTGGATCCACGAGTCGCTGATGGGCCCCATGTTGGGCGCCAATTGTGGAAAAAGGTGGGGCCGATGACCTTTTTCTGAGTTGCCCGGCGTTAACCGCCTCTACACCCACTCAGGTTACCAAACTAAGAGGCAGGCGCTGGAGACTGGAAGGCAGGAAACAGAAGTTTTTATTCCGACGTAGCAGAACACATCAAATCAGACAACAGGGTATCTTCTCGAGGTGCTCTGACTGCATCTCTGAGGCCTGGCCTCTTATACACAAGTTTATTGCTTTATTGCGTAAAACACATCTCTGTCAATACTTTGATGTACGGAAAGACATCCTCGGAATCCCCCCTTCAGGCCCGTTCCCACATACATTTACAGTTGGAGTCCCCACCCCGGTCACAACAGGTGATGATTATCGCGCAGCTGGACATTCCGCCGATTCACGGAATGTATGAGGTTGATCGGATCTCATAGGGTGGGGGCTTTGATCAACTCGAGGGTCCTTTGATGGGGGAAGCTTCCTACTGTACAGGGGGGGGGTGGGCAATAAACAGTATCCGCAGGGCTAGGTGGAGGCCTGGGAACGAGTAAGACAAACGGGTACACAGGAAAGGGGGGGTTTTATCAAAGGACCCGGGACCATGAAAGGAATGAAGGGAGGTGTCGCGCTGGGAACAGGATGGGGTTCCGAGGCAGAGCTGCGCTGAAGAGGGGTTTATGACCCAAGGCATGTGAGAGCGGGGGCTGTCAGCGTGCAGGGGACGCTTGCGAGGTCAGGAGAGAGAGAGAGAGACGCGCTGGCTATCAGCGAGGGGCAGAGAGGCCATGGTACTCAAAATGGCTGCCGCTTACGCGCACGAATGGGCTCGAAAGGGGCAAGATGGTGCCGATAATGTTGATGCTGCAGCCTAAGTTTTAACATTGTGACCAGACAATTACCTGGTGCAATGCAAGGTGCAAAAGGGTTCCTTTGTGCCTCCAATCATGTATGTTGAAGCCTTAGCTGACATGATCAGATTGTTTGAATGTTGTGCCTTATAATAAGTTGACAGGCAGAGTATAACGTGCATGGCACCACTTAAGATTGCCGCCTAACAATGAGCAATGCTGCTTTGATTTCTGTGCCTCCTACACCGCTAAATGATTGAAACAGGGATATATGCAAGGCAAAACATTCCCGGCTTGGAAGGTTGATACTTTTACCTTTATTATTGCTTTCTGGACAGAGGAAACATGAGGTGACTCTGCAGCTGCCATTTGGAATTGTTGACCATTGAAGAATTGCCCTCAGCACTTGTTGTTATGTTGTGATACTGCAGGTCTTGATTCTTCCAGGATACCAGATACCATTTCCTGTTCCACGGACTGGACAGGAGGTGCAGGAAAAAGGACAAGGCACTCTTCAGTGTAGGTCAGTGTGGTAAATGAAAGCTGCACAATCCACTGAGTAAGTTAAGATCCTTTATTGCAAGTTCCTTCCAAGTAAGGTAGACAGGTCAAGATCAGAAGTAGACCCCACCAGGAGCCAGCTGTTAGCAACTCAGCCTGAGATGACCAACTGCCACAGTAAGTTAGAGAGAGGCACTGTGAGCCAGAGGGACACCCAGGCATTCTATGATGTCACAGATATCATGGTACAGTCTATCCAGAGAAGAACAGTGGAGAAGACATTTACTACAGTCAGCATGAGAATAATTCTTTGAGGCACTGAATTTTCTGCATCTCCTTTGAGTCCCCACTGTTATGTTCTATTTTTGAAATACTCTGCAGCACTTTTGGATCGCTCCTCGTGCTTTCAAAAACAATTCACATGACTGCCTTTCTCTTTATTGGGAGGAGTGACTTCAGGGGGACTCCGCCTGTTTTGCTTGTGGATTTCAGTGCTCTTAGTGGTTTTAATGACCAGTTTTAACTAAAAGATAAACTGCAGCAGTAAGAACTAGTTGCACACAAATAAGAGATACATTGATAACGTGCTTGTATCTGGTCCTTCCCCCACTGGATTCTCAGTGGTCTGCTTGCACAATACTGGCAATATGGCCCAACCTGGTATATCTCGGCCTGCGGCTTCACCCTTCACAACATAAAATGCAGTTGCTATCCTCTGCTAATAAAAGGTTTATGTAAGACCCTTCTTCTCCATTGAAATCTATATCTCCTGTATCTTTGAACACTGTTTTAGAGGAAATACGTGCTTTGAGACCATTTGTTGAGGAAACCAATACCCACCGGCAAATTTTGGATAATAAATAGTCGTCCATGGAATCACAGTTGTCCTAGGTGGAACAGCTTGTCACTGAGATACAGGACGGATCTATCTAATTTGTATCCCTGGCGATGGATGTTCTGCTATTAAAAATGTCAGCTGAAGATCTTTTAAACAGGAACAGATGCAACAGTCTTCATTTGTATGGTTTTCCAGAAGGTTCTAAAGCAGATGACCTTGTTACTTTCTTCACCCCTTTTTTTTCCAAAACTTCTAGACCTTCCTGCGTCTGCAAATTTAAATATCCAGTGAGCTCACACATTGGGCCCTGCCTGTCTTCTTCATCGGCTCCATCAAAAGCATTCATTTTTTTAAATTCAGTGACCTTCTACAAGTTTTAAATGCAGCTAAGCTAAAAAAGAACACTAGTTTGGTCTAGTGCAAAATTGTTCTTGGCCCAAGATGTTTCCACTATAATGGCTAAATGACGGAAGGAGTTCCGCAAGCTTCAACATGCTTTGCGTACCTTGGGTGCATGTTATCGTTTATTCCATCAACGCTTATTTAAGGTTACTTTTCAAGCAGAACAGATTTTCTGCCACACT
>NW_028248355.1:0-65166 GCF_964263255.1 Lissotriton vulgaris | reverse complement strand
TATATATATATATATATATACATATATATATATATATATATATATATATATATATATATATATAAATATATATATATATATATATATATATATATTCACTGAAAAAAACATAGGTTTCACACCAGTTATAGTTACCTGGACATTTTACTGACATAAAACCATTGAAATTCCCACGTTATAGTTAGTTGGACTCACTATAACTTGCGCGTGTAATGCACTGCTGATGACATCACATATTACATCACTCATGACATGGTCAGTGACATCACTCATGACATCACTGATGACACCATCCAGTGAATGTGTGCCTTTCTGAAAAATAAACATGTTTTATATATGTATATGTAAAGGTCAACGGAAGAATAAATGTTTAAATAATTGGCTTAATGGATGTTTTTTTTATGATTGGTTAATTGGCTTATTAAGTGTATCATAGTGAATAAATATATTAGCGAGTATTGTTTAAATATTTAAATGTTTGTATCAGTGTTTCACTTTGTGTATAAGTGGCTGCATGGGTTGGTGAGTAGCTACATGTGTGTGTATTTGGGTTATTAGATGTTTTTTTAGTATCAGTATAAGTGTCTGTATGATTTGGTGGGGGTGTTACTTAGCACACAGATGCATCAATGACTGACTCACTGTTTGTATGTGTTTTGAAGACAGCATATGTGCCGGACTGTATGGGTGAATGAGTGTGTATATGTATGTGTTAGTAAGTGAATGACTGTCTTACTAGTGTCTTTATCAGTAACTACATATGTTTTAATCTAGTATATGTGAGTATTGGTGTATATAAGGGAGTATATGTGAGAGTGAGAGATTGAAAGAGTTCTTGTTTAAATAAGTATGTGTTTCTATAAGTGATTGTTTAAGAGTGTAAGTATGTGTAAGTTTCCTTAGAAGTAAGGTAGTAGTGTGTGTATAGCTGTATTTGCAAAAAAATGGATGTTCAATATTTTATTTGCATGTGTGAAAATGTGTGTGAGCAACTTTTGGAAGACTGTCGGTGTGTTAACGGATGTATAGGTGTCTCACTACATATGATGAGTGAGTATATGTATGACTGACTATATAGAACTGTTGGTGAATGAGTGGATGTGTATGTAAATGGTGGAATTACTGAATTGGTTGTTGTAACTGGTATAGGTATCTCCACTTTTTTGAAAATGTTAGTTTCTATTTTTGAATATGTGTTTCAAGGGTTACTTTACAGTGAAAGGAGGTCATATGGCTGAGATACCCGCCACCCCCTCTCAACACAATCCCCAAAAGGAGGGAAACCGGAAACAGTTCTTAAAGTTTTTGGAAGTGGGAGGGAGTGACCCTCCCGGCCGTATTTATTAAAACAAAATTAAAAACATTAAACGTTTCATGTTATGTACAATTTCATTAACACATTGCGATGTTTGGCTAACCTTAACATATTCTCTAATACAGAGGTTCTCCTAGCCGAACTAGCATCCTACAAAACATTCTCTAGAAATACTGAAATTGTACATCCTAACGTTTAAGGGCCAACGGCAAGGTCATAACCGGTGTCAAGATCCCTAACCAGACTTACCCCTCCCACTTGGGAGGGGCGACAGCACAGAGGCTTACCTCAAGTGCAACTACTAACAATTTCCCTTGACTTGACGGGGGCACTTAAGACTCGACGCCATTTAAAGGTCGTTCGAAGACTCGTGTGAGGTATCTAGAAGGTATCGTGGACCTCCCCCCACCCCACACAACTTACCGCATCTGCCGTCGCAGATGACACTGGCCCCGGGAAATTCCCCAGGAGGGGGCTGTAACCCCTCCTACAAAGGAAGGGGCCTTGACCGCCTTTCCTTTACTTCCGGCGACCCACCCTTAGACGGGACCGCCTCCCCACTGAGGGGCCAATGGCCACCTCTCCCGAGCGCTCCCATCCGTGTTGGGTGACGCCCACTCATAGGGATCTTCTAATTAGTGCTCACCGATCATGACCTTACCGCCTACCAAAAAATAAATACGACAATTCTTACTCAAACCTATGTAAACATTGGTCGCTACGACCGAAAGAGCATGCTTAAAGATACAACACTATATCAAATCCTTTTAATCGTAAAAACCTACACGACATTCACCATTCTTTATTAGGCTCAACATCAAACTGATACCTTCACAGCCTGTAAACGAAACGGAAAACATATTTATAATTTACTTTATTACAAAACAACTGGCTGTCCTCAGGGGCTGGTGGGTGGGTCAAAATTGGCTCTTCGTTCTGTCCCGAGCTCACGTGTAGCGAGGAGGTGCAACTTCGGAGCACAAGAACAAGAGGACGTCTTCTGGTCTTGCGTCTCTTTTATCCGTCTTCAGGGCGGGCGTAAACCCGCCCCTGCCCGCCCCTAGGGCGGGGCTGGCTACGTCGGTGTCTAGGCCAGCCCACTCTAGGGCGGGAAAAGACGCGCCCCGGCTACGCCGCTTCGGGCATACCAGCCGAGACGCGCCTCCCGCCCAAAAATGGCTTCCCGGGGGGATCGAGGCACTCCGCCATACGTTCGGGGGGACCGAGTGGTCGCCCCTTTCCATATGGCTGAGATACCCGCCACCCCCTCTCAACACAATCCCCAAAAGGAGGGAAACCGGAAACAGTTCTTAAAGTTTTTGGAAGTGGGAGGGAGTGACCCTCCCGGCCGTATTTATTAAAACAAAATTAAAAACATTAAACGTTTCATGTTATGTACAATTTCATTAACACATTGCGATGTTTGGCTAACCTTAACATATTCTCTAATACAGAGGTTCTCCTAGCCGAACTAGCATCCTACAAAACATTCTCTAGAAATACTGAAATTGTACATCCTAACGTTTAAGGGCCAACGGCAAGGTCATAACCGGTGTCAAGATCCCTAACCAGACTTACCCCTCCCACTTGGGAGGGGCGACAGCACAGAGGCTTACCTCAAGTGCAACTACTAACAATTTCCCTTGACTTGACGGGGGCACTTAAGACTCGACGCCATTTAAAGGTCGTTCGAAGACTCGTGTGAGGTATCTAGAAGGTATCGTGGACCTCCCCCCACCCCACACAACTTACCGCATCTGCCGTCGCAGATGACACTGGCCCCGGGAAATTCCCCAGGAGGGGGCTGTAACCCCTCCTACAAAGGAAGGGGTCTTGACCGCCTTTCCTTTACTTCCGGCGACCCACCCTTAGACGGGACCGCCTCCCCACTGAGGGGCCAATGGCCACCTCTCCCGAGCGCTCCCATCCGTGTTGGGTGACGCCCACTCATAGGGATCTTCTAATTAGTGCTCACCGATCATGACCTTACCGCCACAGGTCCGGATAGTTGACCGGCTATCCGGACCCCCCACAAGGCTCCTACCTAAAGGTCATGTTTTAACGTTTTTAACCAAGCTAAGAAGTCTCCTATGAGTAACTCATTCCCCACCCTTGACAAATGCACACCATCCCCCAAATACATACTGTCATCATTAATACAACTATGCGAGATCGAATGCAATGTCTTGGAACGGAACAACCTACTCACTTTGTTATTCAATTTTCTAACAGAATGATTCAAAGCAGGGATCGAGATAGCCCCCCGCCACACTTTTCGTGGGATCATATGAGACCACGCAATTATGCACCCCGGAACTCTCCTCGCTAACCAACTTACCGTGGAAAGCATAGCCTCCAGGAGAAGTCGTCTACCGGTGGTGACCAAATCATTGCCCCCTAAATGCACTACGATTATGGACGGCGGTGACCTCATCCGCCCTAACAAACCCTCAAAGAATGCTTGAAACTGGTCAATACAGAGACCGCCTCTTCATGTAGAAGGACACTCTGTACCCGTATTCCCCAGGTACGTGAATCATGTCACCTGCTTTGAATACGTCTGCGGCCCGTCTCACGTATGAGTGGCCCACGACCCACACCTCCTTTCTCACAGCCGGTGATGTCTGACCGCTGGCCTGGTGTTGGGTCGACTGCATAGTCCGCCCTGCCGCGTAGGCTTGCGCAACTGAAAACAAACAAAAGACAAGAAGCGTGAGTATATGATTACAGCTTCACATCATGTGCAATCGCACATATCTCTTATAACAATTGGAGGACCAACGCCCCACTCGTTTCACTTGCTCTACGTTAAGACCCCTGGCTGTAGCTTCAGTGGCAGCCCCTATTCGAAAGGAATGGGTCCCGAATTCGCCCGGGTCCAAGCCCGCTGCGGCAATGGCCATTGCAAGCACCCGCTGAAACTGAAACCTCGTCAGCGGGGTGGCGTCTGCATGCCTCAACAATGTCCCCCCCCATGATGCCACCCTTCGTGCTAGGTAATCTTCTAAACACTGTACCGGACACATGGAGGACCCGGGGGTCCTGCGAATGATCGTGCAGTCCCCCCTCCCATCTTGGTCGGTCTTGGACCTGAGAAAGGAGACAATCATCGCATCGCCCCTGATCTGAACGTGTTCCCGGCACAACCCCCCCGCCACATCCTGTTTGTTTCTTGCAACCAGCTCACTTATCCTCATAGCCCCGTGAAATGCCAGCGTAAATGCAGTCCGGAACAAACATGTCTCGAAAGGAGACGAGCATGTGGTAGGGAGTGTGGCCAGCAACTGGGACAACCTATCCAGACCTATCGGTCGTCTCACATCTACTCTGCGACCCTCAAGGCGTTGCCACCCACGCAGCGCCTTTTGTACTGCAAAAGACGCTGTCGGGTCCTGGATATTATGGGCCCTGGCAACAAAGGAAATGGCGGCACGATGCCTTTGGGCCGTAGCCACCGATTTCCCAGCCCTACGTAAGGACATCAGAAAATGTACAACCCACTCTTCCTGACCCCAGAGTCCCCCTCTCTCAGTCCCCAAAAAGGCTAAATAGGCCTGAAACGCCCCTTCATATGCCTTCCTTGTCCTGGGTGCTAGACTCTCTCCCACGAGGTGACGAAGTTCGGGGCACCGAGAGACCAGAGAGCTTCGGGGAAGGGTGCCGGCTCTGGGTCCGCTGAAGGAAGGAAACCCGAGAAAGCCTGCATGTGAAAACGAGACAGTGCATCAGCCGCCTGATTCATCACCCCCGGGACATGTTTTGCTCTGAATATCACGTTCAGTTGCATACACAGTAGTACAATTTCTTTGAGCAGCCTCAAAATCAGTTTACAACGGGCTGCCTGACTATTGATGCATTCTACGACGGTCATATTGTCAGACCAGAACACGACAGAATGATCTCTGAACCCTTCGGGCCAGGTTCTCAGGGCCACCAGAATGGGAAACAGTTCAAGGAAAGCAATATTACTCGTCAGCCCCTTCTCGTGCCACCATAGGGGCCACCTTTGTGCAGACCATTTTGTGCCGAAGATGGCGCCAAAGCCTATGCTTCCCGCTGAATCTGTCCATAGCCCAAGCTCTTCAGAGGATACGGCTGGCTTGTTCCAGACGACTCGACCATTGAAGTCCGCCAAAAATGCTAACCAAATACGCATGTCCTGGCGGACCTCGGCCGATAACCTCGTGCGATGATGACCCTCCTTTAGGCCAACCATCGCTTGGGCGATTGAGCGGGAAAAGGGGCGGGCCATTGGGATCACTCTCAATGCAAAGTTCAACTTCCCCACCAATTGTTGCAACTGATGCAGTGTAACCTTAGATGCAGTTAAACATACTTGGAGGGCTGCCCTGAATTTCAACACTTTGCTAGCTGGTAAACGGAAACACCCCTCCCTAGAGTCCAACTCGATCCCCAAAAACTCGAGGCAAGTCGTGGGACCCATAGTTTTACCTGGTGCCAATGGCACGCCAAAATGACCCATCAACACACAGAATTCAGCTAAGGCCTGGGCACATTCGGTATTTCCGGCGGGGCCAAGGAACAGAAAGTCGTCAAGGTAGTGCATTACATTTCGGAAACCCGTTTTCTTAGTGAACACCCATTGCAGGAAAGTACTGAATGTCTCAAAATAAGCACATGATATAGAGCATCCCATTGGCATACACCTATCCATGTAAAATGACCCCTGAAACCTGAATCCCAGAAGACGCTGGTCGTCTGGGTGTACCGGGAGCAACCGGAACGCTGACTCGATATCTGATTTCGCCATCAACGTCCCGGGCCCCAGGCGATTCAAGATGGCTACTGCCTCATCAAACGATGCGTATCGCACCAAACAAACCTCTGGATCAATTGCATCGTTCACCGAAAGACCATGTGGAGCAGACAAATTATGGATCAAACGAAACTCACCTGGGTCCTTCTTGGGGACCACCCCTAACGGAGAACAGACAAAATACGGTACCGGGGGTACACTAAACGGGCCGGCGACCCGCCCCCGGCTAACCTCTTTCTGAATCTTCTCTTGCACTACAGATGTATGTTGTAAAACGGAAAGTTGATTTTTGCACGTCCCTACACCCTGAAAGTCCCCTACCGGGATGCGGAAACCATGTGTAAAACCGTTCCGCAGCACCCCAGCAGAAGTACGATCCGGGTATTCGCTGAGCCAGGGAATCATTGCCAAGGTATCAATCGGGGTTGGTAAAGGCGCCCCTCGGACTATCCTAGACCTGTTTGGCGCCTCCCTTACCCCCATTCTCACTCGTTCTGGCTCTGCACGATGACTCAGGATGGGACGACCCACAAGTGCTACATTCATGTTTGAATTTACACGATCCCGGAGGCCTGGTACATTTCCCTTTGTTGAAATTAAAGCAGAAACCCTTTTTCCCTGTATTGCCTGCGGGTCTCGAATAATCGTCGGTGCTCGTACTTGGCCGAAAGGGCGTCCCCACATTTTGGCGGGAGTAATCAACAACACTGCTCCCCACCAATGGCATTTTTAACATTCCTGATTCTTTCATTTTATCCCATGTCACAGAATCGTAACAGTCCCAAGTCAAACTCTTGTTATGCTCCTTTTCTTTCCTGAACAGATTGTCATAACAGAACCAATGGTTACCTTGATACGCTGTCGAGTAACCCATAATTCGTGATTGATAAATGGGAAACTCAGAAAGCAACTCGGGCCTACGTTCCCCCAAAATCGATGTAAAAATACCCCACGCATTGCCCCAGTTGCCAATATTCTCATTTACCTTAAAGGCGGCCATTTTTGCGCGCCAAACACTTGGATGCATTAGGTCCTTCTGACTCTTGACATGCTCTACCTCATAATGATCGACAAGCAAGGAGAATATATTCACGTATTCCCCCGCCCAAATCTTTTCTTTTATTGCTAAGGGAACATGCTGCCCCAATCTTTCTCTACGAGAGGGTGCTGACTCGTCCCTTGCGATCGGCAATGGCCGCTTACCTGAACCGGATGCTGCGTCTACCACTTGCGGCTTTTCTATCACCGCCACCGGTGCGGTCACCTTGGCTGCTTCTTTTTCCTTACGCAGCTTTCTTATCAGCGCCTGTGCCTCGGCAGCCGTGGCGCCCTCAGTACTATCGCCCAACCACGCTGCTAGCTGTGCTGCCAGCTCGGGGGGCATATCCTCGTTGGATGTCGGGGTGATGACAACGGGGATTGGATTCCCCTCCATCGGTAGCGGGGTCGGCACTTCGAGCGGGGCAGAGGGAGCCGGGACACTTCCCCCGGCTGGAACCCTTCTCGGCCTCTTAGGTCTCCCTCCAGCCGGTGGTTGGCCCGATCCCTCCTCCCCGTCTCGCTCCGCCAGCCGTTTCTTTATGTCGGACATATCCTTAAAGAGGGCCCGAACCATCTGCTCAGTCGTCATTCTCTTTGCGACTTTCTTGGGCATCTCTCCGACGAAGTATCTAGAAGACAAAGAAAAAGATCAAAACGCTCAAAATTGGCTCTTCGTTCTGTCCCGAGCTCACGTGTAGCGAGGAGGTGCAACTTCGGAGCACAAGAACAAGAGGACGTCTTCTGGTCTTGCGTCTCTTTTATCCGTCTTCAGGGCGGGCGTAAACCCGCCCCTGCCCGCCCCTAGGGCGGGGCTGGCTACGTCGGTGTCTAGGCCAGCCCACTCTAGGGCGGGAAAAGACGCGCCCCGGCTACGCCGCTTCGGGCATACCAGCCGAGACGCGCCTCCCGCCCAAAAATGGCTTCCCGGGGGGATCGAGGCACTCCGCCATACGTTCGGGGGGACCGAGTGGTCGCCCCTTTCCAGTCTCTCTGTCACAAGGATGGTGTCATCAGTGATGTCATGAGTGATGTCACTGACTATTTCATGAGTGATGTGATATGTGATGTCATCAGCAGTGCATTACACATGCAAGTTATAGTGAGTCCAACTAACTATAACGTGGGAATTTCAATGGTTTTATGTCTGTAAAATTTCCAGGTAACTATAACTGGTGTGAAACCTATGGTTTTTTCAGTGAATTTAATAGGTTTTTTAAATGCTAATTCCTAACTATAACCGGTGTGAAACCTATGGTTTTTTCAGTGAATTTCAAAGGTTTTTTCAATGCTAATTCCTAACTAAAAGTCTCACTTTATAAGTAAGACTGTTAGCGCACTAGTTGTTCTTTAGAACACACTGGTACATACTATCATTGGGCTATAGTTGCGCTACAGCTGGCTGATATTTGGGCTACATTTGTATTTTTTGTCTCTGGTGGCCATCTTTGGGCTACATTGGGCTACATTGGGCTACATTTGGGCTACATTTGGGGTCTAACAAATATATAGCCCAATGTAGCCCAATATATATTTTTTTAAGTTAATTTTCTTAAAAACAGCTGGAGCATATATCTTGAGACATAGCAAACGCACATCGGGCTACCAGTCCTTACAATTTTTCAATTATTTTTTTTTTAAAATGTTTTTTTTTTTTTTGCTCTGGAGCGCTCCAGGTGCGCGCTCCGGTGAGCGCCCCGGAAAGCGTAGTATTTTGAAGCGCCCCGGTGCGCCAACCGGGAAGCGGCCCGTTAGCGCCAACGTCGCGATCGAAAACAACATCGTGACGTGTCGCGTAAGCGTGACGTACCGCGTAGCCGCGCGATGTGTCTTATGACGCACTGCGTAAACGCACCCGGAAGCACTCCGCGGCGCGGCCCGGAGCGCGTAGCGTAATCGCGCCGGAGCGCGTAACGTAAGCGCATCGGGTCATGTGACTTGAAAATAACACTTTTCATTGGTTCCTAATATTTTTTTTTACAAATGAGGAAAGCCCCCACCTTTTTTCCTCATTCTTACTTTCTTCTTTGAGAGAGCAAGAGCTATTTGTTTGTGAGAGACCAATAACGGCTACTCTACTTGCTGCTGCTGGTGCTCCAACACTACCACCACCAAAAGGACCACCACCACCTCTGCTTTTTGGTGGTGAGCAATTCTTTAAGTTTCCTGCAGGACTGAAGAAAGTTAATGCCCCTAAAGTAACATGTCTAATTTGCAAGAACATCCTTTCACGTGGCAATCCTGCTAAAAAATATAGTTTTGGCAACCACACCATGATTCGCCATATGGAGAGGTGGCACCCAAATAATTTGGCCCAAGCACAGGTGAGAGCTATGGCTGAAAACCCACAGACCCCTCAGCCTAGCACCTCAAGTGTGAAATCATCTTTGCAGCACCTGAGGGCGTCAAATGGTGCCCAACATACAAAGCAAATTCTCACACTTCAAAATAGTTTGTATTTATTGTGGGGCTACTATTGCTTATAGTGAAAAATGTATCACCTTAATTAACAGAGCAGAAGAAAACCACAAGTGCTCTCACAAACGAAAGCAATGATTCTTTATTGTTTTTTTTTGCTCCTGTTGAGCCATTTTCAAATCCTTCTGTTTTTTTCGAAGTACCAAAAAAAAAAAAAAATATATAAAACAGTTTTGAAAAACCAAAAAAAGTAAAAAATGTTCACCAAAAAAATATATAAAACAACAAAAACAATTTAAAAAAAGTTCTTTTCATAACGACCTCCCATTTATATAAAATGACTTAAATTTTTAAACTCTGCCATTCTCTTTTCTCTTCGGTGCGCTCCCCGGTACGTGTACCGGGGCGCGCACCAAGAGCGCAACCAAAAAAAAAAGGAGTGAGCATAATGGAAGGACACAGAGAGAGTAATGATAAAAGAAATACAGCTAGAGGGATGTTCTCTACAAATCTCTATCTAGGTTTTGTAAATGCAAATTCTATTATCGAATAACGTTTTTATATGTTAATATTCTTCTGGTACCACCTGAGCAGCCATCTCATTTCTCAGTAGAACTGAGGCACAAGAGAGCACAAAACAAGAGTGGAAAACGCAAAAAGGGGGCAGGGTAGAGACCCCCTTACCCCCTAGCCCTTCTCAGGTTGTCCCAGAAGGATTACCAAGGCCAAAAAAATAAAGAAAAGAAAATATTTTTTAACGAAATTGCTGGGTGCATGTACGGTAGGACCTGTACGCGTACCGTGCGCGCACCCCGTGATTTTTTCAGTTTTTTTTCTTCACCGGTAAGAGCTCCCCAAAAAAATGTGGTAAATAAAATTACATAAAAAACACTGGACAGACTTTCACCAAATATAGAATAAACCCTACTACATACCAGTCCCTACCATTATCCCACATTTGATGGTATTCCATTGAGCCATTTGGGCTGTAGCCCTGTCTAAATATCCTGAGGTAAATTACATGACAAAAACACATATGAAAGTAATAGAATTTTCAACCAATTAAAATGTTACTTTCATATCCTACTTTTTTTTCATGACATTTGATTTTTTATGCACATGCATATAAATTAAAAATGAGAAGGAAAACACGGCAATTTTGACTACAACTACCTGAGATACATCTTTTAAAACATTTCCTCATTTATCTTCATCACCTTTCTATAAGGTAAGTTATAAATTTGTGAAGGGGCACTTTAAGTTCATTTGTAAAAACGTTTTCTGACAGTTATTTAATGTTCCTCTGTTATAATTACAGATTCAGATAGGCTTCTCTGTTATAGTTATAGATTAAATTAGGCTTCTCTGTTATATTATAATTATATTAGGCTTCTTCACATACACTTTTTTATATTTCTTCTTCCTACTACATCCAATTTATAAAAAAAGGCTAAATTTTTTGAAAAGTCAGTCATTCTTTTTTCCTCATGGTACCCTTCCCGGTGCTCTCCCCGGTGCACTCCCCGGTGCGCATACCGGGCGCTTCCCCGCGAAAATAAAAAAAAAATATATATTTTTTTGCCCAGCGGGACCCTTTTATAGCCCCTACATCAAACCTAGGGGGTAAGGGGGGGTCTACCCTGCCCCCTTATGGCCATTTCCCCCTTTGTTTTGGCCACCTCTTGTGTCTCAATCCCACCGAGACTCAAGAAGGCGGCCGCTCCGGACTGTTTCGAATGTTTACAGACACCCAAGAACCAATCAGCTTTCTGCGTGCAAGTCGCGTGGCGCGCCCGGAGCGCTCCCCGGAGCGCGTACCGGGGCGCTGCCATAGATATATATATTTTTTTGAACCTAAATTACTCAAAATCCACCGAAGCACATATCTTGAGACATAGCAAAGGCACATCGGGCTACCAGTCCCTACAATTTTGCCAAGTTTGGTGGAAATCCATTCAGCCGTTCGGGCTAAAAGTGAGGTCGACCGCCCTATGGAAATTAACATGGGGAAAACATGTTTTGGGACCCCCCTTTTATCTCAGCCCCCGCTTGACAAATCCCCCCCAATCTTTCAGGGAAGGACCGGGGGTTGCCGCGAGGCCATTTTGAGGGAATTTTCAGGCAGATTCGTCAACTTGCGCCAAAGTTATTCCAAATAGAATTTTTAAATTTAACATTGAAAAAAATCCTAACTATAACTACCTACTGGCGACCGCCAGTAGGTAATATATATATATAAATTTTTAAATAAAACTAATCACATTTTTTATAATACTCATTATTAAAAATTAAACCTGAGTATTAATACACTGCCCAACCCAAAACCTATCCTTTTTAATTCATTTTTATATATTAATATATATAGATATATATTTTGAAATACAAACTTGTTGTAAACTAAATATTCATTAATCCACAAACATTTTATTTTAAAACTAGGGATGTATGCCTTGCCCTTTTTATTTAATGTTTTGTTATATAATACTTGTATTACAAATATTATTAATAAAATAAAATATTAAAAAATTCCTCCCAAAAAATAAATATATAAAAAATATTCAAAAGCAAAAACTTACCTTACTTACCTTCATTACTTACCTAAAATACCAACATATAAAAAAGAACAAGAAAAAAATTTAAATGGACCCACCTAACTCCATCACTTACCTTACAATGCATTATAATGGCATGCATTGTAATGGCAAGCTTTGTAATGGCACATACGTTGTAATGGCATGCGATGTAATGTCACCTGCATTGGAAAGGCTGTGTTGTAAAGGCATTACACTCTCTCATAAACTCAACTGTGTTAGAGCATGATCAGGAAAAAGAAAGCCGTCTCAGCAGACATACATGGTAGATTTTATTTATAATTCTAGTTTGCGATAGACAGCACCAACATTCCAGTACCCTAAGATTCTTCCCTAAGTCAACAACAATTATAAAACCCAACTTTAGGGAAATTTTAAAAATAATAATACATATTAGGACTTACTGGGGTCAGCAGAGCCCTCAGCAGCTGCGCTGGTGGTCGGCACTGACTGACCAGCTACTTCCGGACCTATCTCCTAAAAGTTCCTCTTCTTGTCGTTGGGTGCTGATATGAGAAATTAAGAAGATAACAAAATAGATTAGTGATTCAGTAATAATATTCACAAACTAAGGGGTTGATTACAATGGCAGGCAAACTTGAGTCTGCCCACCATCGTAGAGGGGATTGGGACCGAGAGCCTGCAAGGCGGCGGTCCCGCACCCCATATTACAATGCAACCGCCACCATAGCAGTAACATCCAGCAGTTTAATATTGCAGCGGGTGCAGCACCTGCCGCACTGCTAAATAGCCATGTCATGCATTTCCGTGCACAACATGGCAGGCACCACACGGCGCCTGCCACCTTGTGAATGGAAATATAGGGGAGTATCATGTCCCCCCAGTGCACAGCGACCTCCATCCAACAGAAGGGAGCCCCCTACAGGCCCCCAAATCCAATTCAGCTGTCTTTTCATGGCGGAATGATCGCCGCAAAAGAAGCAGGGGAAAGGGATATCACAATGTTGCCCTATGTTTTGGTCCCACAAGGCGGACGGAAAAGGACTACCTTGCGGAACCGTGGCGGGTGGTCTTTGCGACCGCCATGCTTCCCTAACAATTCCCCCTGCCACATTACAGTGGGTTGAAAAGTGCTGTCACATGGCTGAGGGTCCGCCACCGCACGGCTGGCAGTGGCGTGCCCTCTGCCATCGTAATCGACCCCTTAGTCACATGGAACTTTCATAAAACAGTTCCCCTATAGTACTAGTTTTGACTCAAGTCTATCGACTATCGTTGAGTTCCCCCTACTAATCCTGAAATCCCTATTCTAAATTTCCTTAACAAAAACTAATTTTTAACTATTGCATTGCATTGAACAATCTTTGATTCTATTCCCATTTCTCAACCCCCTTGATAGACCAACTCAGTCACCCTTTTTTGCAATGCATATTACACCTCACTGTGAAACTAATAACTTGGAACTGTACTTGCTACATAAACAAAGCCACAGAGAGATTGCGCTACTCACTGATATCACTGATTCACGAAAGTGACAGGAGAACAGTCTGCAATGGTTTCTTAAATAATCAGCCAAAGGGAGCACCAACGATGAATACGATTAGGTAGTGCGGATCATGTGCCTAGCAAAACCTAGAAACTGGATCACACAATATTATACGAGTATACACTAAACGTAAATTTCCTCTCAGTGTGAGTAGTGTGCTATTCAGAAAAAAGATGTTAGCATTTTAGCATAAATACGCAAAAAATGATGAACAGGCTCCAGGATCTTCCAGGATCTTGACGCCCAGCAGGTCCTGTTCCCTGTCCAGGATATCTGCCCAGTGGTGCGCCAGTTGATGGACGGTGCACTGAACCCGGCTGGTGTGCCACACACACACAAGTGCACCCTCCCGCTGCGCAGCCGATGCTCCCAAAGGGGGTATCCACTACTGGGAGTGCTGACAGAATAGAAGAGAAGTGGCGATGCACAAAAAAAAGCGCTGCCACCTCACCAAAGATTACATGGTCTGCACATCTGGGGCAGCAGTGCCAACAGCAACGTAGTTGCCCTACCCCCACCATGGCGCTTGGTGAGTACGAGAAAAAAAAAAGGAAAGGAAAGGTGAAAGATAAGGAAATAAGGGGAAATATACAAAGTCACAAAATACATAAAAAAGCATAAAATACACAAACACAAAGACACGCTAATATAAAATATAAAAAAGATGGGTTTGATAGTTTTAAAGGGGAGGATTATACAGATAAAACAGAGATTACATTTTAGGCCCAGTACTATACAGAGAGCAACAAAATAACATGGCTGCGTCTATGCTGTCTGCATGGTGCTGTTTGCATGGTAATTAGAACACAAGAGTGCACTTGAGAACAAAGTGGTGCCATTCGCGCATTATTTAGAACTCGAGGATGCACTGCTCGTTCCCATAGCAACTTGAACGGGTGCTCCAGAAAACTCTACCCACTAGTAGAACTCCACATAGCGTGGCAGAGTTTTTTCGCGACTTTGCAGAGTTTCATGTAGCTCAACTCGGCAAACTCTTCCCAGGCCTAGTCCTGAGCTCAATAGCCCCTGGTATGGAACCGCTTGACTTTCATATCGTTCATTATGCTATTTTATATTGTTATAGCCGGCACAGAAAGATAAAACCAATCCTAAAGTGTGGTGAATCTTTTGGTATGTCAGCAAGTATAGTGATACAAAAGGGGGTGGTAATGGACGGAGCATCTGAATCAATCAAGCACTCACACCCAGTCAAAAGATCTGGGTTTAATCCATCACCGTTCTTTAGCCCACTCTGCCACCCCAGTTCAGACATGGCTATATGCAAATCAGTCTGACTCTGTGCCTCATGGGAACAGTCCAGCCTGAACTGCCAAGCCATGTCTTCCCTGGACCGGAAACAAGCTTCAGAGGACCGGTTTCTGGCATTCCAGCCATCTTCAGCCCGGCTTGCTTGAATGCAGTGGCAAAGTGAGCAAGGGACTCACGTCTGAGCATACCCTGCCACACTTATGGCGGTCAAAAGCGGTACAAAAGGGGGTGGTGATGGACGGAGCAACTGAATCAATCAAACACTCACACCCGGTCAAAAGATCTGGGTTTAATCCATCACCGTTATTTAGCACACTCTGCCACCCCAGTTCAGACATGGCTATCTACAAATCAGTCTGACCCTGTGCCTCATGGGAACAGTCCAGCCCGAACTGCCAAGCCATGTCTTCCCTGGACTGGAAACAAGCTTCCGAGGACCCGTTTCTGGCATTCCAGCCGTCTTCAGCCCGGCTTGCTTGAATCAAGTCGCAAAGTGAGCAAGGGACTCACGTCTGAGCATAACCGGCCACACTTATGGCGGCCAAAATCTGTACAAAAGGGGGTGGTGATGGACGGAGCATCTGAATCAATCAAAGACGCACACCTAGTCAAAAGATCTGGGTTTAATCCATCACCGTTCTTTAGCCCACTCTGCCACCCCGGTATAGACATGGCTATATGCAAATCAGTCTGACCCTGTGCCTCATGGGAACAGTCCAGCCCGAACTGCCAAGCCATGTCTTCCCTGGACCGGAAACAAGCTTCCGAGGACTGGTTTCCGGCATTCCAGCCGTCTTCAGCCCAGCTGGCTTGAATCCAGTGGCAAAGCTTGTTTCCGGTCCAGGGAAGGCATGGCTTGGCAGTTCAGGGCCTGGACTTTTCCCATGAGGCACAGGGTCAGACTGATTTGCATATAGCAAAGGTGGAGATTGTGAAGACCGAGAGAACATAATACATGCCGAAGGTGCGAGACTTTAGGCAGAGAAGGAAAAGATTTAACATGATACTGCTGTGTAATACACACCAGCAGCCATATCACAATAGGCCTCTGCAGATGCACACGAGAGGGTGCAGGCAGAGGGTGCAGACAGAGGGAGAGGGATAGTGCAGACAGAAAATACATTTCCACATTACAGCACTATCTCTATACCAGCATTTAATCAAAACATGAGACACAATATCAAAATAAAGAGTACCCTTTAAGCAGAGAGATGCAAACTGTGAGGAGACACAGGTGACATTATTGAAAAAGGTGCAAATATAATTCTTTAAATTACACAGACACTGAGTGTGATCCTAGTCAAAAATGTTAAAACCATACATTTTACCAAATCACATTTACCTCAGTAAATCAGCAAGACAGCAAGGTTGATGGAGAGAGAAAGAGGGAGTAAATCACATGGAGAGATGGAGTTAGAAAAGAGGAGTAAAGGAAAATGATAATGACAGTGAGGAAAGAGATATGAGGGTAAGGAAAGGAGAGTGAGAGAAAAAAAAGCAAAGTAAGAAAAAAGATAAAGGAGTAAGTGAAACAGAAGAATTTATAGAAAAAAAGAGGAAGAAAAAACAACAGTGGTGGAGAGAAAGGAAGACAGTGAGACAGAGTGAAAGAAAGAGAAAGTGAGTAACTTCCACATTAGAATACATTTTTATAATTAACTTACACTGCACAACATATATCCCCTTACAAACTAATAACTCACCTTTAGATATGCTTTTGAAGATTTAGAACAGTGTCAATCACACACCAGATTTTCTTAAGCAGAATCTCTGAAATGTACCTCAGACACTGCAACCACAAATTGGCCCTGACTCCCTCCCATATTTCACACATATCTCTGTACATGACCAATTAAGTTTCTTCCCAACACAAATTTAAAACCAAACTAACATTTTACTTGGTTGTACATTTCAACACTATCAACATCCCCCACTGCTCTCTCTGCCTGTTGCCATGGCAACACTCCATAGAACACCTAACTGAAGTCAAAAGGTGAAAAGTTCATCTCTCAAAGTTGCAAACCAAAGCAGCAAGTGTGTTTGACTTCTCAATATTCCAGCTTATCCTGTGCAATGTTCTTTTCAATGACTTTTTCTAAACCAATAAAATTATTCCTTTTAAAAACCAGTAGTATGCACCCTAGTTTTCAAAGTTAAATGATCAGAAACCACCAATCATTGCTTTTCTTTCAAGTGCACTGAATATCATCCACATTTTTTTCTAAACTCCAAGTTTTCAAACTGCCGTTTTATTTCCACAGCCCATCTGAGTACAACCAGATCTGCCTTCAAGATGCTTAGAGTATGGATTGTAGGACACAGTTTTATATTCTGGAGTGAAAGGTATGCAGCAAATAGATGCTTTCTCAACCTTGATTTACCAAATGTGGATTAGCCAGAGAGGATTGAGATGTCACCAATTGATGCCATTGGTAAAATCCTTTTTGCATCTCCCAAACCCTGACCTCATAATTGTGCACTGTGGTGGCAATCACTGGTGCACTTTGACTGTGGTAGGTCTGGAAATGCTTTTAAAGGACACCTTTGGGCAATTGATGTCACTTTTTCCACAAACTGCCATTATATATTCAAATATTTGCCAAAGACAAAAATGGAATTGGTTCAACCAATATTGTCCGCAGATTGAGGAAGCAAGGAAACATATGAATAAGTCTGTTTCTACTTTCATCAGAGACTATGGTATGGGCTCCATACACCACAACAACTTGCGTTACAACATGCAAGGCATCTATAGGAGAGATGGTGTACATTTCACAGATGAGGGGAACAGAGTCTTCCTTTTAAACTTTAGACTCTGCATCAGTACTTACTTGTAGGTACAAAAAACACTCAATAAACACAACAGCTCTTTTTAGAGCCAACCAACATCTAAACACTCAAACGTATTATTTAGCTCTTTTTTTTGTTGGTTTTTTTCCACTGTGCCCACACCTCATGATTTTTTGAAAAAAATAAAATAAATTTTTTTGCCCTTTGGGGTCCTTCAGGGATCCCCTGAAAAGGCCTAATGGGTCAGGGAGACTCTACCTTGCCCCTTTTCACGTTTTTCACTTTCGTTTTTCACTCTTTTCTGAAACTACACAAAATGGCGGCTGAAGGGTGCAAGCACAGTGCGCGCACCTCTGACTTTAAAAAAAAAGTAAAATGTTTTGTTTGCCCTTCATGGTCCTTCAGGGACCCCCTGAGAAGACCTAGAGGGTCAGGGAGACTCTACCCTACCCCCCTTTCACGTTCTCCACTATTAATTTTCACTCTATTTGGCCTCGGGAGGTGTGAGCACCGTGCGCGCACCTCACGATTTAAAAAAATAATATATATATATTTTGGGCCTTCGGGGTCCTACAGGGACCCCCTGAGAAAGCCTAGGGGGTCAGGGACTCTCTACCCTGCCCCCTTTTCATGTTCTATACCTTAAGTTTGCCCTCTTTGATGCCTACCACTAACAAAATGGTGGCCAACACTTCCTGGTTTCCACCGATTTGAACGATGACAGACGTCTAACAGCAAATCAGAATTCCGCTCGTGCACAATGGTGCGTGCACGGGTGCACGCACAGTGCGAGCTTATAGATATATATGTGTTTTCAAATTCGATTTTCTCAACAACTACTGGAGGGATTTACACCATTTAAACCAAAGGGCGATCTGCGAATCAGACTCTAACATTTTGCCAAATTTCCTGTAATTCCGTTCAGTCGTTCGGGCTGTAGCCGTGTCTAATCGTCCTATGGAAAATAACATGGGGAAACCCCGTTTTGGGACACCCCCTTTTTTCTCAGGCCCCGCTTGACGAATCCCCACAAAACTTTCAGGGAAGGAGCAGGCCATCTTCTTTGAGTAATTCACGACCACCGGTGCCAAAGTTATTCCCAATAGAATGTTGCAGATTTCCTATGGAAACTAGGTCCTAACTATAACTACCTACTGGCGACCGCCAGTAGGTAATATATATATGTATATATATTGAAAATCCAGCACAGATATATAAAGAAAAATTGGATAAAATGACATCACAGTGGGAATCTCTGAACCTGATTGACAATGATGAAAGGAAATTGCTAACAACAGACCACCCAATTACAGCAACTTTGTATTTTTTGCCAAAAGTGCACAAAAATCCGCACAAACCACCAGGGCGAACAATAGTCTCTGCCAAGGGATCATTGCTAGAGCCGGTAGCCAATTACATCGATTTCTTTTTAATGACTTTTGTCCTGAATCTCATATTTGATAGACACCACCGATCTCCTAAGACATCTGGATGAACTTCCATGGCAAGCCTCATATCGCCTGATAACAATGGACGTAATCTCACTATATACAAACATTGACAACCATATTGGACTACTAGCATGTAGTTTCTTTACTGAAAGAACCTGATATTCAATTTAAAGAACATAACCAAATGTTGATGGACATGATTGAGATGTGCCTCTCAGAAAATGTGTTTTACTTTAGAGAAGAAATTTATCAACAGATTAAAGGATGCGTGATGGGGTTTTCTTTCAGTCCAGGGTATGCGTGTTTCACTATGGGGTGGTGGGAACCACAAATTGCATGGCACCCCAACAATGATAACTTTGTAAACAAAATCATTAAACGGTCAAGATACATCGATGATCTGTTGATCGTGTGGGATGGCTCAGAAATGAATTTGAGGAATATTTTAAAATCCTGAATTCCACAGAGGCAAATTTAAAATTGACATACTCCATAAGCAGTGAGAGAGTAGTCTTTTTGGATACTGAAATTTATATTGTAAACAACAAAATAGAAACAACCCTACACAGAAAAAGAACCTCGACAAATGCAACGTTACACGCAAACAGTTTTCATAAAACATTTGTGATTGAAAATATACCATACCAAGAATTTCTGCATCTGCGTCGTAAATGCTCTGAGGAAAAAGAATGAGAAAAACACAGCCACAAAACAGCTGGAAGATTTATACATTGCGGCTACAATGGTATCATCCAGCGGGGCTGGCACAGAGCAAATGAGACAAAAAGAGAAGACATTTTGAAAGTGAAGCACAAAACATCAGATGCGGTATACAAAACTGGGGATCCAGTAAGATTAATCATGGACTACACCAGAGAATCCAAACAAATTGAAAAAATCCTAAGGAGGAACTGGAAACTTTTACAATTAGATCCCACGGTGGTCAAAATTATGGGCAAACATCCCAATGTTACATTCCGCCGTCCACAAAATCTGAGAGACAAACTGGTGCATAGCCAACATCAAGTATTTGCAAAAAGAAAGGAATACAGTGGCTCAAGACAAAAGGCATTATAAAATGCCAAACTTGTAAGGTGTGTGAAATTGCGAAAAATACAACCACAGCTGTTGGTGGCAGTTTTCTTTCTGTGTACTGTTGTCTGTATTTGGTTGTCAGCTACATAAACTTTGGTATCCAGAAATTCCACCTCCTTGTTACTTATTTAATATGTGAATTTCAAGCCCAAGTCATTGTCATTAAGTATGCTGAAAAAAGTCTGAAATTCTGATTCTGTCCCCTTCCATAACAGGAAGAGGTCATCAATAAATCGCAACCATAGTGCTACATTTGCCAAAGTTTATGTAGCTGACAACCAAATACAGACAACAGTACACAGAAAGAAAACTGCCACCAACAGCCTACTACAAGGTCATAGCTTTCATCCTGAAAAACTTTAAAAAAGCATTCCATTTGGAGAACTCCTCAGAATGAAGAGAAACTGTTCGGAGAAAAGCGAACTGGTAAAGAAATTCGATGAAACAAAAAGGCGATTCACACAACGAGGATACAAATACTCTGACATCCAGAGAGGAGAAATGGAAGCCAGAAAGAAAACAAGAGCAGAAACACTGCTAACAAAAGAAGAGAAAAAAACAAACACTGAAGAGACAAACAACAAAGAAGAATCACCACGTATGATCATTACATACAATAAAGAAAGTTACAAAATTCAAAAAATCCTAACGAAGTACTGGCATGTAATCCAAAAAGATCCAGATATATTTAAAAATATAGGTGACCGACCATTAATGACCTACAGGCGAGACCCTAAACTCTCGGATCATCTGCTGCACAGTCATTTTGAAATAAAAAAATGGACAACTGGCTCACAGACAAAAATAAAGGATTCACCAAATGCCATACTTGCAAGGCCTGCAAGATAGGAAAAAATCTGAGGAATCTAAAAGATCCAGCTGGAAAAATCTTCGTAATTAAGGAACGTATTACCTGTGATACCACTTTTGTGGTATACATGCTGCAATGCTGTTGTGGGAAAAGCTACATTGGCAGCACCACGTGTACATTAAAAAAGAGAATCTTAGAACATACACACGCCGTACAGAATTGCGACCACTGTTATGCTATGGCCAAACACATCACCAGCCACACCAACAAAACGTGGAAGGACATTCAGTATTTTGGCTTAGCAACGATACGACAGCATGCACATGGAGGAAACAGGAAATTGAAATTGAAATTACGAAGATTGGAATCCAAACTAATCATGAGATTCAGAACAAAACAACCTACAGGATGGAACGGGGACGAAGAACTTCATTTTCATCTTTATATTGTTGTATGTCACGAAAAATTGTACTCTGTGTACGAAAAAATGAATCAGGAAAACAAATTCTAAAAATGAGGACCAGTATATGTGTGGAATTGCCATTGTAAACTGAACTGCAGACCAAAAAACTCTTCGAACTAAGAAAATTGATTTGGACATGAATTGCGACTAATCTCAAGCAGTGGCAAGGGCACTCAGCCCTAGATATAGAGACAAACACTGTCCACAAACACGATGTTGCTTAAACACAGCAATAGAACTAGGTTTATGCTATAACCCTACATGCACTGTGACACACTGATTAGTCGCTCTTTGATATACGCAAATGTCAATTTATGATGCTAAAAGGGATTACAGTGCACAGCAGGGCACTAAGCCCATGATCGCACATAATTTCTTATGCTAACTTGCAACTGCAAACATCACTATAATATGAATGCAGGGAATGGCATCAACAAAAAACAAGCGCAATTGTGATAAGGTATTGCAATTAATTGATGCAGATCTAAAACAAATGTAATCAAGTTAGAAATCATTAATTGTATAAACTACATATCCCAACATGCATCACTAATGTCCAATATGTATATATATGGAAAGTGAAAAGGGACAACTGTATGACACTGCCGTGAGAAGGAACGTTATGTTCGAAACGCGTAGGCGATCACAGTGTGTGGAATAAACTAATACAAACTACCAAGCAGAGTGCCAGAATATTTTTTGGTGGAGTTGATTAATTGCGAGACCCTGTCCTGGTCTCAACTCTGGCACCAACTCTGAGGTGCTCCCTCTGCGACAGGACTGCTCGTGTTGCATATATACATATATATATATATATATATATATATATATATATATATATATATATATATATATATATATATATATATATATATATATATATATATATCTATATATATATATATATATATATATATATATATATATATATATATATATATATATCAATCCAAAAACGATCCTTTCAAGCCTTACATCCCTCCATTACATACAAAAAGAACACATCTTTGCAAAACTTACTAGTCAAAAGCCACTTTCAGATGGAAGAACAACCGAAATGGTGGACTGAACAAAGTGTGGGCTTCAAACCATGTACCACATGCAAAGCCTGTAAAATAGGTAAAAAAATGAAGAATGTAATGGAACCCAATGGAAAATAGATGCCAATCAAACAATACATCACATGCACATCAAAAAATGTAGTGTATGCGATTGAATGTAAATGTGGTATGAAATACATAGGATCCACAACATGTATGCTAAAAAAAAGAATTTTGGAGCATATCCGGGCTGTTAAGAATTCAAATTTGCTATATGCCACAGCCAAACATTTGAAATCTTGTCAGAATGGGGATTGGCGAGCCATGAGTTTCTATGGACTGAGAATGCTGACCAAACTAGACAGAGGAGGAGACACAGTGCGTCTCCTACGACAAATGGAATCCCGTCTCATAATCCAATTCCGAAACGAAACATCCCAGAGGCATGAACTTTGGAGAAGACCTCCACATACATCTGGAGTGAAATTGAACTCAGCATGAACTATAATTGACTGTAAAAGGGTACTATACCCAACGACACAGTATTAAGAACTGAAAAGTGTAAAAGCCCTAAGTGAATTCAACTTAAGATGCTTGAGTACTATACTTATACAACCAGAGCACACCAGTCCTTTGTTTTAATTTTAATTTTAATTTTATTGTTTGCAACATATTGCTTGAGAAACTACATATCCCATATTGCCACTTAATGGCTAAGATGGGGCAGTATATAAACAAAAAGCAAAAAAGGACTTGCTGACCGTGAGAAAAGCCGTGAGGCTGAAACGCGTCGGTGGAGTGTTTTTGTGTGATTAAAGCTTCATAAAAAGTATCCAGTTGTGCCGCCCTCTTTGTTCTAAAAAAAAAAAACCTACTGGCGGTCGCCAGTAGGTATATATAGTTAGGATTTTTTCTCTATGGGATTTTTGAAAATTCTATGTCTAATAACTTTGGTGTTTGTGGACGGAATTGGCTGAAATTTTCAGGAAAATGGCACATTATGTTTCTGAGCAGCCCCTTGAAATTGGGGGGGGGGGTCGTCAAGGGGGGGCCGAGAAAAAAGGGAGGTCCCAAAACACGTTTTTCCCATGTTAATTTCCATAGGGCGGTTGGCCTCACTTTTAGCCCGAACGGCTGCATGGATTTGCACGAAACTTGGCAAAATTGTAGGGACTGTTAGCCCGATGTGCCTTTGCTAGGTCTCAATATATGTCCTCCAGTGGATTTTGACAAATTAACGTTCAAAAAAAGATATATATCTGTGACAGCGCTCCGGGCAGCGTACAGCGAACCGGACAGCGCTCCGGTTCGCGTACTTGACGCGTAACGGAACTTCGGGAAGCGAAGCTGATTGGCTCTCCGGTGTTTGTCAAAATTCTAATCAGTCCGGAGCGGCCGCCATCTTGTCTCTCGGTAGGATCGAGAGACAAGAGGAGGCCAAAGCAAAGGGGGAAATGACCATAAGGGGGCAAGGTAGATCCTCCCTGACCCCTAGGTTTGATGTGGAGGCTTTAAAAGGGCCCCGTGGGGCAAAAACAAAAAAATCATTTTTTTAATTTTTTTGCGTGGGAAGCTTCCGGTTCGCGAACCGAGAAGCGGCCCGGGGAGCGTACTATGAGGAAAAAAGAATGATAGTCTTTTTAAATATTGTATGTAACCAGCAGCGTTACGGGAGTCCACCATTTTGTGTTTCAGTCGAATTAAGATACAAGATAGAGGGCAAATAGTGTTCAAAATGGGTAGAAGGGGGCACAGTAGACGTATCTTGACCCCCTAGGTTTTCTGAGGGTGGTTGAGGAGGCTCATATGTGCGGGAGAAATTTCGCGTGGTTAGCTTCCGGTTCACGTACCGGGTAGCGCTCCGGGGAGCGTAGTTTGTTGAAAATTAGTGAAAAAAGTTAGTGAAAAATAATAATTGTGAGTGATTAGATGTAGGGTAGCTCTGAGAAGAGCTTTTGGGTTTATGGTACATTAATGTACTTATAAGTAGGTACCAATGTCTTAAATTCAAAATGAAAATTCTGTTGCTCTCATCTGAGAAGTGAACTCCATCTCCTCTGTAGATATCTTGCATGCAAAAACGCAAGTTATTGTTGTACATGGAGCCCATTCCATGGTCTCTCATGTAAGCTGAAACAGATTTGTTTACATGCTTCCTCGACTTCTCCATTTGTGGACAAAATTGGTTCGACCACCTCCATTTCTGTCTTTGGCATATATTTGAATATACCAAGGCAGTTTGAGGAAAAAGTGCCATTAATTGCTCAAAGGTGTCCTTTAAAAGCATTTCCAGACCTACCCCAGTCAAAGTGCCCAAATCATTACCTCCACAGTGCACAATTAACAGGTCAGGTTTTGGCAAATGCATCAAGGTTTTCACCAATGGTATCAATTGGTGACATTTTAATCCTCTGTGGCCAAACCACTTAATTTCCACATCTTGTAAATTGAGGTTAGGTAAATTTCTGTTCTCAGCATACCTTTGAGCCCAGTAGATGTAACTATGTCCAACAATCCAGACAGTAAACATGGTGAGAGAAGTTTCTGCTGCAGTCAGATGAAGTGTGGTAATGAAATGGCAGATGAAACAGTAGGAGTTTGTAAAGAAAAAAAAACTGTGGAGTTTCAGTGCTAATGATTCACTAGCAGTGATTGGTGGATTTCCATTTCTGAAAAGAGAAAGTTAGGGTGCATGGATGTGTTCTTTGAAAGATGTAATTTGAATGGTCAAGGAAAAAACATTTAATGAAAGATTGCACTGGATACGCAGGTGCACTGAGAGTTCAGAGTTCAATTGAAACATTGTTGTGTGAACTTGCAAACATCAGAGGTCTTTCAGGAGGTGGTTGCTAATCAAAAAAGGCAGAGAGGGCAGAGGGGGGAAGGGTTTTGATTTGAAAAAAGTGAGGGAAGAGTTTTGATTGGCTAACATGAGAGATTTGTGTGATGAATATCAGCATTTCTGTGCTTTCTATAGCTGCAGCCTCTGGAGTGCATACTCTTTGTTCTGCTGAAGACAATTTGGTGTATTTCTGAGACTGTTTTGAAACTCATAAAGAATTTGCTAAGGTGAGAAAAGATTTATTTAATTTAGATAGACTATAGTATGCTTTAAGGACAAAATTATGAAGAAAGCTGTGTTTTTAAAATGTTGCTATGTCTAAAGTGTTTTACAAATAGATTTTGTTTCTTTGAGAAATTGTAATTGAAAATAATGTGAAGTATTAGCACTGTCAGGGTGTTTTTGTACATAGGAGCTGTGCAGTGTTTTCAAATTATTACTTGAAAATCGTTTTTGAGGAAAAGGAATGCTTTTAAAATTTATCACAAGGAAAAAATGGTGTTTCTTTATAAGGCATTTGAGTATCTCTGATGTTATTTTTCCCATTTTCATTTAAGAGCTTTCACCGTGGGGCTTGTTCCTTGTAAATATGCTCCCACCTGTGCTTGGCAAATTTAGATTTTGATTCTCTGAGTTACATAGCCATGTTAAAAGTGACCCAAAAATGGTGCAAGGGCAATCAAAAACCCCTTTCATGTGTCTTAAGGACATTTTAATTCATTTCCTCCTGAATGTAGGTATGCAATTGATTTATATGTTGTGTTTAAAAACGTTTTTTTCAAATCAATTACATTTCTGGATATGTACTGCTAGAGCTTCATACGTTGTTTGGGGCATATTTATAAGGCATTTAAGTGTCTCTGATGTTATTTTTCCCATTTTAATTTAAGACTTTTCACCGTGGTGCACGTTCCTTGTAAATATGCTTCCATCTGTGCTTGGCAAATTTAGATTTTGATTATTTGACTTACATAGCCATGTTAAAAGTGATCCAAAAATGGTGCAAAGGCTTTAAAAAAACACTTTCATGTGTCTTAGGGCATTTTAAGTCACTGAGGAAACACAGGTGATGTGATTGTGCAATCAGGAAAAGAAACTCCACATTTTTCAATTACATTGCCTGTGTTTCCTAAGTTTATGAATAACATTGTGCAGATGAAGTTTAGGTCTGTCCACGGACACAAAAGAGGTCTGGCCTTTGTTCAAGAGTGAAGTGGACATGACTTACTTCATTGGTAGGCCTTCACATGTATTATCTCCTCTGTACTCTGCAGCGGCGGTGCAAAAGATTTGCTATGTGGCGACATATTTTCAACTTGATGCATCTAGACAGATGTGTCATGCTGTAAAGTCCTGTGCCACATGAAACCTGCGTCAGGTTTCATATAGGTGTTTTGTTGCAGGGTGGGCATTTATTTGCATGAAAGCCCTGTAAAAGTAACACAGTGAAATTTAGAAGATTTCACTGAGTCAGCTTTATAGCATTCCTGAATCAAATCCTTATGGCTGTTTGAAACAGGCATAAGGAGTGAAGCACCATGCAATGTGTGGCTTCCTCCTGTGCATTGCAGTAGACATGTCGTGTTTACGACGTGACTTGTGCAATGTGTTGCTTTTGCGGCACCAATGCGTGACGCATCTGTGCTGTTTTTATTCAATGGTGCTCCACAATGTAAATGTGCCACACCATGGGTAGCAGAGCAGTGGTGCACGTTAACTGGTGCATCCCTGGGGATGTGCCAGTTAACATAAATCTGTCCCTATACATTTAAGTATGTGCAGGGGACACAGAGTCGGTGAGGCTTATCCTAGGTTAAGAAGAGATGAGTCCTGTTTACTGAAGACTTAGACATAGGCCTCACCTCTTCAGCATCGCTGGACATGGCTAAATAATAGCTGCAAAATGATACTCTTGTTAAACAATTTTACTATTCTAGTCTCTGTGATTTGTGTCTTAGTCTGCAACATCTCATTGTTGTTCTCTTTTTTTAAAGATAACGACAACATCAAGCATGAGTGATAATGAGCAATCGGTTGATCTCGATCTTATCGTTGAACTTGTCATTGAAACGTCAGTGGAAGTAGATCCCTTAGATCATTTAAATCCTGAGGATGATGAAGAATATGATGAGAATGCTGATTTGTCAGAATAGTATGATATAGGGTGGGAAGCTGATCTGCTTGAGCCTATGTAGTAAAAATGTAAACCGTTTCATTTAAAATTAAACAAAAGTTCAAAAATAGTTTGTGTGTAGTGTCTTTATTAAAATAATCAAATATGCATGTAAAAGTAGTTAAGATTCACATATAAAACAACACAGGTAAAATGTAGAAGCATTTAATTTCTTTGCTACTATTTGTGATTTCTAAATTTGCCAATGCACTAAAAATTATTCTATGTTAAAATAACAAGCAGGGTGTTAAGTTTTTGATGACTGTTATTGATTTACTGTTTGGTAATAGTGATTAATAAAATTTTTTATTATATTTTAGCACAGATTCAACTGCAGATTATTTCAAAATTTGAAAATGCCAACTAAGAATCGAATTAGAAAGGCTACAAGACGTCAAAGACAGCAGGTCCATCAATTACTGCAGCAGTCCTCTACAAAAAAAACTTGTCAAGTCACCAAGAAAGCACCGGGTAAGACCACGAAATCATTCATAAGAAAAATTTGTAGTAAAAAAAGTATTACTACAGAAAATGTTTCAGTCCAGAAAAAGAGAAGCAATTTAAACGGAAAGGAAGGGCCAATCAAAAATGTTACTGCTAGAGCAAGAGATAACTCTGTGCATGATAGCAGAAGGAAAGAACAGTTTAGGGACATTCGTAAACGAATGTTCCGCAACAGGATAATTGGCAATTTGTTAAAAAATATTAACAAAGGTCAACAGAAAGTGGTTTTTTATAAGAGAAAAAAAAAAGTTGAGAAAGTTATTGATCAGGCATTTGAAATTAAACGAAAGTAATTTATTTTGATAATCAACAGAATTAGGAAGGTAAACAAGGTAATTTATGATTTCAAAACAAATAGTAGATGGAAGAGAATAATTAATCGTAGTCATTTTTGTGATGTTTTCTCAGGAGACTGGATGCATAGTTCAAGTTCTGAGGCATTTTTTAATGAGGAGAGTTATTTCCAGGATAATGATTTGGTGCATGCAGTTGACACCAGTGGTCGAGCTTATGAAGTGAAAGATGGATGTCCAGTTGAAAAAGAAAAACTTGTGACAACAGAGACAGAAGAGGTGTTAGGTAATGAGGTTTTAGGAAGACGTCCTAAGGGTCCTGTGTACACCTGGAACTGTAGTAGTATTTGCAGTGTGCGACAGGATTCAATCGATTTGCTTTGTGATTTTGTACGGACATTTAATAAGAAAAGTTTGAAGCAGAAAATGAAGTTGTTGCAAGAATTAGATCCTTGCAGAGTGAGAGAAGTGACAGGTTTGCATGGTCATTCACTGGCTTGTCTTTCCAGGAGAGTATGCCAGAGTGTTTTTCATCATTTTAGGATGCTAGCAGTGCATCATAATAAAGTGAGGAAATTAGTTAGAATGTTGTATTATGCTAAGAGTCCAGCAATTATGCTTAAACAATTATGTGCTGCTCTTTTCCATGGTTCTGAAATAGATGTGAAGAATATTTGTGAAGAAATTGAGTTTTGTTACTTTGGAAGTAAAGAAGAGAATGTTCAAATTGACCCAGAAGAAGAGGGTAATGTTGAAGATAATGTACAGGTTTCCAGTACAGATAATTTTCAGAAGGAAATTGCCATGTTTCAGGTGAAATCAAGTGAGAGGCCTAATTTCACTTGTGTGTGTTGTCGACGCACTTATTATAAGAATCAGATTAAGTTAGTGGATTTATATGCAAAAAGTGAAAGGGAAAATATTAGTGAATGGAGGGATTTCGCAACATACTTGATGGTAGAAAATTGTTTTGATTTGGGATCGGATCAACGTGTGTGTACTTATTGTTGTAACAAATTAAAACAAAACCAGATGCCTGCTAGGGCGGTTCATAATAATCTG
Source organism: Lissotriton vulgaris (assembly GCF_964263255.1). NCBI lineage: Eukaryota > Metazoa > Chordata > Amphibia > Caudata > Salamandridae > Lissotriton > Lissotriton vulgaris. Next base: position 35,727 of record NW_028248355.1, on the reverse strand, counting down.
GAATTGGTTGAGATTCCTTCTGAATTGAAGGATTTAAATACTTTTGAATCTATTTTGATTCAAAGTATCCATCCCTTTCAGGCTATTGTAAGAATGGAGCCAAAGACAGGGAAGTTGCCTCCATCAGATTTACAGAGAGGATTAAAGGGAAGAGTTGTTTATTTGCCTCTAGATTTGAACAAAAACATTAACACAATTGGAGTAGAGAAAGTGGAAGAGGAACCTCTAGTTATCATAGTTAATGGTGTTCCGACAAAGAGTAAGAAAATATGGCAAGATTTAGTGGATGTTAGGAAAGTCAAAAAGGCAACATTGTATTTAAAAAAAAATAATAAGTACTATAAGAATTTATATGTTGCAGAAGAGAAAGAAAGTGAGGAAGAGGATAGCGTTTTGTGTCCTGGTCAAATTGAAAAAGTAGAAGCCTCTAAAAAGGAAGAAATATATGAACATTATAGTGTTCATCCTTTGCATTCCAAGGAAGTTATAGGGAATGCTATTGAGTTGTTTCAAATGAAACAAGCCAAAGGGAGTCCCATTAGTGTTTGGGAGGAAAGTTTGGAAGCTCGGTGTTTCCCACAGCTATTTCCCACAGGTCGAGGAGGACGATATGATGAGCGACCTGTTCAAATTCCTGCTTCAGAATACCGGACTTTACGATTGTATGCAGAAGATGCTAGGTTTCGACAATGCATTCCCTATTTGTTTCATCTCCTGTTTGAAAGCGATCTGTCAGGACTGTCATATGCAGTGAACCACATCTTGAAAAGTGGTATACAGATGCGAAACATCTCGGCAAGGGACGTTATGGATAAAGTCAATGTCCAAGACAGTATTTTGGATTCTCACCTAATTAATCTCATGGCGTGTCAGCGTGGTACTAATGAGTACTGGTACCGTCGTCATGGTGATTTAAAATGTATGCTGAGGAACTTAGGAACTCCGACATGGTTCCTCACTCTGAGCTGTGCCGAGTATAGCTGGGAAGACTTACTTGAATTTCTACGAGAGGCAAATGGAAACATTGAAAATATTGAATTCAAGACACCCGGAGAACTGTGCTCTTTGGATCCAGTGAATGTATGCAGGTACTTCAACCATAGATTTGAAGTTATGATGTCTTTCATCATGAATAAGAAGAATCCACCTCTTGGAGAGGTGTTGGATTTCTTCTGGAGAAAGGAGTACCAAGCAAGAGGTGCTCCTCATATACATATGCTGCTGTGGATCAAGGATGCACCTAAATTTGGAACAGATCCGGATGACTTAGTGATGAGTTTCATAGAACAGTATTCTATGTGTGCTGTTCCAAACACAAAGGAGAAGAAAATCCTAAGAGAACAAGTTCTACGTTTCCAAAGCCATTGTTGTGGAAAGTACTGTTGTCGTAAATTCAGAAACAGGGACAAGTTCTCCACCAAATGTCGTTTCAACTTCCCACGACCGGTGATTTCTAAAGGAAGAGTAAACAGTTTGATGTCTTCGCTGCGACATAATGTGACGAGGAAATCACCCAAAAACACATACAATTTGAAAAGAAACGAAGAGTCCAAGTACATCAACAACTACAACCCAGTGATTTTGTCCATGTGGAATGCTAACATGGATATACAGTTTGTGGCTGACAACTGTATGGCTGTGGCTCGGTATGTGACATCTTACATCACCAAAAAAGAAAAGACAGAATTGAAGGATATGTGGGAGGATATTTCCCATGAAAAGAGCCTCAGCAAGAAGTTGTACAGTTTCAGTTTGAAGATGTTGTCGCATCGAGAAATCGGAGCTTACGAATGTTCTGACCGGTTGTCTTCAGCATGTCTCTATGCCAAATCCAGGAGTATCGTTTGGGCGAGTCTTGGTCTTGCTGCAACGTGAAATCGAGTTCTAAAACCTGTCCGGGAAATTGAGTATTTGGCGGAAAAGGAGCCAAACAGTACCGACATTTTGAAGACCAACATGTTGGATACATATTATCCAAATCGAAGCAGTCACCTCGAGAATGTTTGTCTATATGAGGTTCTACAAAATTACATGTTCAAGAGGAACATCAAAGAAGATATTGAGAAAGGAGTGTATGCTGTAATTGGAAGTGAGGGATGTCTGGTCAAGCAAAGAAAATGCCACTTGGTAAACCATCGAAAATTGAGTGGCGAATCTCCAGAAAAAAATTCTATTTAGCACTCTTGCAACTTTTCAAGCCTTGGCGTGCAGAAGAAGAACTGCTTGGAGATTTTCTTTGTTACGAAGACTCTTTCAATGCCGCCAAGGACACCATAGAATGTTCTGCTTTTCCCAAATATCTAGAAATGTTGACTTTGGAAATCGAGCAGGAAGCAACGATTGCAGCCGAGATTGCTAGAGACAGTTCTCAGGACAGTCAGAGTACTGTTTCATTGAGTCAGGATCCACTAGGAGGACCTGTTATCGAAAATGAAGTCGCCACTGCTATGAATGAAGTAGAATGAGCCATGGCACATGCTCAGGAGGATGCGGTTAACTTAAAAGACTTGGAAAGACAACTCAACGTTGAGCAGAGGAAAATATATGACGAAGTTACCAAGCAAATTGAGCATGGATTAAGTCATGAGAAGAAAGAGTGCTCATGTACGTCGTTGAAGCCTGTCCGATTGTACGTGAGTGGAGAAGCGGGAACTGGAAAAAGTTTCCTCATTAAAGCAAATTCTTGTTATTTGCAGGAAAGGACTGAGTCATCGCTGTCTTGTGTTGTCACCGCTCCAACTGGACTGGCAGCACATAACATTAAAGGAATTACTTTGCATCATCTACTGATGTTTCCAGTGGAGCATGACAACAAATTACAATACCACAAGTTATCTGGAGATGCTTGTTGTGAAGTTTCAAGAGTCTTGAGGAAAATGAAACTTCTTATCATTGACGAAGTAAGCATGGTTTCAAATCTCATGCTTGCCTTTGTGCATTTGAGAATGCAAGAAGTTCTTAAAACAGAGTATGATGTGTTATTTGGTGGCAAACACATCATTGTTTTCGGAGATCTTCTGCAGCTAACACCAGTGAAAGGACAACCTGTGTTCAAAATACTCACGCATGAAGATACCAGGAAGTGCCTAGGGAGCATTGGCAACGTCAATATATGGTTAAACTTCAATTATGCTGAACTGCATGAAAATATGCGTCAGGCGAAGGATGAAGATTACAAGAATATTTTACAAGATGTTAGAATTGGAAAAGTGACCGAGCATGCGAAAGAAGCCTTACTGTCAAATTTATATCCAGAACAAGACATTGTGCCTGAGAATATTTTTAAGAAAATTACTGAGAAGAAATCTACAATATGTTTGATGCCAACTCTTGCAGAATGTGCCATCTTCAACAACAAAATGTTGAATTTAGAAAAACAAGAGATTGTGAAACTTGAAGCTATTGACAAAATAGAGCATATGGGAGCAACAATTATTTTGTCTGAGAATTTGAAATCTAAATTGGATTCATTAGAGAAGACTATATCTAAAACTGCGGGTTTTGAAAAGACTTTGAATGTGTGCTTAAATTGCCGAATCATTTTGAGAAGGAATTTACATGTTGAAAGAGGTCTGGTAAATGGATCAATGGGTAATGTTGTTGATTTTGAGAAATACAGAAATAGAGATGGAATTGAATTTTTAAAAATTAAATTTGATGGCATTGAGGAAGTACAGCTAATTGGTCGTTCTTCTGCTAGATTTTTGCTTGTAAAAGACTTATATGTGCGCCGTAAGCAGTTTCCTGTTTGCTTGGCATATGCGGTGACAATCCATAAATCGCAAGGTTTAAGTGTAGATAGTGCTTTGGTGAATATTGGCAGTTCTGTGTTCAAGGAGGGTATGGCATATGTGGCATTGTCACGAGTTAGAACTTTATTGGGATTGTACTTGATTGACTGTGATGTCACAAACATATGTGCGGATCTAGATTGTGTTAAGGAATACAATAGGTTAAGAAGAGAGTATGCGCCACATTTGCCTCAATATCCTTTGTTTGAGAAACGTGTGGTAGGCCGGAAACGAAGAAATGTGAACAATAGTACGGAGGTTATAGCAAAAAGACGAAAAGTCGATGAACCTGAAATTATAAGCAGAAAGAAAATGGATTCTGTTGAAGATGTTGTTGGTTTTAAATTTAAAAATAGTTCTGGCGTCAACTGCTATGCTAATGTAGTGGTTAATGTTTTGTTTTCTCTAGTAAATGAAAAAGAAGAGATTGTGGTCAATTCGGATCAAAGATTTTGCAGTTTGTTAAACTCTGTGTTAGAGAAATGTAGCACTGATAGAACAAAAATACAAAGTGTGTCTGAAATTCGAAATCTGTTAGACAGATGTTCAGGTCAAACACAATTCTCTCAAAATATTCAGCAAGATTGTCAGGAGTTTTTAATGTATATGCTTCATGTATTGCATGCTGAAGGTGTAGATGTAGATCACCTGTTTGGGCTTTCTTATCAATGGCAGAATGACTGAGAGAATTGTAGGGTATCAAGTACTACTAGTGTAGATTCTGAAAGATTTATATATTTAACTTTGCCAGACAGTAAATCAGTGTCCTTTCATAAGCTAGTAAAAGCAGCTGATCACAACATGGAGTGTAGCCAATGTAAATCTGAAATGATGTCAACATTATTTTTACGGAGATATGGCCTGTATGTCATTTTAATGTTCCAACGATGTAGGCCTGATGGAACAAAATTGACAACTTTAATAAAAAAATGTGTTGCTTCGCAGTTGTCAATATCAGGAAGGACTTTTGTAACTGCAGCAATTATATATCATGATGGTCCTACAACAACATCAGGACATTACACAACTTATTTAAAGTCCAGAAACGGCTGGTCATTCTGCAACGATTCTGTTTTAACTTTCAAAAAGAAATTGCCTTTTGACCTTAAAAATTCTTAGCTGGTGTTTTTAAAACCAAAATTTTAGGGACAGAATCTCGGGATTTGTTCTGAGGAATTTCAAGAGGTTCATGGAGTAGAGGGAATGTAAGTCTACAATGCTGTCTAGATTATTTATCCAAACTTTTGATCATAATGTCATTTTAAAAATTCAAAAATATAAACCTGATGCAAGTAACTCTGCTTCATAGTAAGCAGTATCAGTGTCATAGGAAATGTAGAACATGAGTGAGCAACAAGGGTAAGATATTAGTAGTCCAGAATTGTGAAAGTAATCTTAAACGTTTTCTTTCTGAAAGTTGTGAAAATAGAAAATGACGGGATTTGCTTACAAGAATTCCAAGAGTTGTAAATGGCTCTAACATGATTTGGCCTTGTGGAAACATGTGGTAGAATGTGAGAAGTCTTTTATCGTATGTAACATATTTTTCAAAACGATAGAGGTTTTCTTTCAGAAAGTGGCGGGCTGAAAATATTAACAGCACAACAGAGTGTAAGCTGTTCATAAGACATCCTTCGACGTCATGGAAAGTAAGTTAATTTTAAGGAGTTTTGAATTCTGATTTCTTATGTTGTATGGGTTTTTTAAACACAATCATTTTGATTGTGTTTTTTTTTCCCCGCTGTTACATGATGAATACCTTCAAGTCACTGATATTAGTGAAATTTGATACATTCTGAGAACAGCAAAAATAAACCATTTAACATGTATAATTAATTCTCTACTTTTTGTACTTATGATATACATTTAGAAATGTGAGGTAGACATGGAGAAGCTGAGGCTTCTGTAAGTGTCAAAGTTAATGCATACAGTGCTGCACTTCTGGGTACTGTTTTATTTTGAAAACTGAGTAGGCCTCACCTCAAACAAACCTCTGGATAGGACACATCTTATTTGCATCCTGAAACAATCATTTAAAATGTTAGGCACAATTTTATGATGGCTTTACATCTCTTTTGCGCTGCCATTGCATCACTGTTGTGAGACATCAGCAGTGCAAAAGATGCACCATGTTCCAAAATAGGCCTCACTTCATCAACATCAAGATACTGTTAGTTTAAAATATATATCTTTAGGACTGTGTAGGGGGCCTGGAGAAGCAGAGGCTTCTGTAAATGTCAAAGTTGTTGAAAAACTGTTTGTCCTTCAACCTTTTCCCTTGTCTTTTCTAATTTTTAAATACATGTTTTAATATTTTTCAAATGTTTGTTCTCTCTTTCACAGATTGAAAGTATGAAAAAAAAAGTGAATAAGTTAACAACAATTATAAGGTAAATGTTTTCTACTCTTTTCGTTACATTTCTATCACATTCACCTACTATAGGGCTTCAGACTATAGAGCTTTAAACAAAGTTTAACTAAATGTGGCAATTTGGAGCTGTGCCCGTGGCTTTTAGGTCAATGCGCAAGTGCATTGACCTAAAATGTGTGTGCACATTACCAAATCGCCGTCTGTTCCCTCAGCCGCACTCCTCCCACACCTTTGAAGTGAAGATTAGCTTCACTTCAAAGGCCCCGGCTGCTTTACACCCTCATTCTGCTCTCCCCGCTCCGTCCCCTCCCCTGTCCGCAGTGTGCATTTCTCCTCCCCCTCTCCCCACAGTAACGCCACTCACACACGCAACGCCACTCACACACGCAACGCCACTCACACACGCAACGCCACTCACACACGCAACGCCACTCACACACACAACTCTACTCACACACACAACGCCACTCACACACGCAACTCATCCATGCAACGCCACTAATCCACACAACGCCACTCATCCATGCAACGCCAATCATCCAGGCAACGCCACTCATCCACGCAACGCCACTCATCCATTTGCAAAACCAAAAGGACAAACTCTTCTATTGTGAGACCTATTGCATTTTCAATGCTTGATTCTTTCACTTCCTTATCTATTTTGTTTTCCACAATTATATCCTCTTCCATCTTTTCTTCGGTAAATAAATCTATTAAACAGCATCTCTGGTTTAGTCCCTATAGCTGTCTTTCTTTTAACATTACTCTCTGTTTACTTCCCTTGTACTTACTCCTTTTTTAAAAAAAATAAAATTTGGGGGTTAGCTCCCGGTTCGCGTACCGGCGAGCGAACCGGAAAGCGAACTAAAAAAAATACAGCTTGCCAGAGTGTTACACTTTCAAGCAATTTTTGTATAAAGGGGAGGTAGTTCTGAAAAGAACTCTTTTTTTATGTTTTTGTTGTTTTATATTTTTTTTTACTTTTTTGAACATTATTTGTTTTTTTTGTATTTTTTGAACAATTTTATGTTTTTTTTTGTTTTTTTGAAAGGGAAAGAACAAAAAACAGGCATTGAAAAGGGCTCAACAGGAGCAAAAAAAAAATTATTTCTTGGGGCGTTTAGAGCATTTGTGTTTTTCAAATGCTAAATTAACTAACTTAATACTCATATTGGCACATGAAAATAAGGTGCCGCAATATAAACAAACAATCTTCATATGCACAAAATTTTCCTGGATGTTTGGCACTGTTTCTCGTGCCTCTGGCCCTGACAGAGATATCTCTGCTGATGTCCTGGCCACAGAAGTTGGAGGGTTGTCTTGCAGGTCACGCATCTCTGCCCGGCTATAATTTAGAGGATGCCACCTCTGCATGTGACAGTGCATAGTATGGTTCCCATAACTATACTTCTTTTCTGTGCCTCTAGATAAGTTCTGCTTGCATATTAGGCACGTCACATAGCGTGCATTAACTTTTTTCTCTCCTGATGGAAATGAAAAAAACTGCCAAATAAAACTATTTTTATAATGAGATACCCGGGCCAACTCTTCTAAAAATTGTGGTGCCTGTTCTTCCTCTTCCTCTTCTTGATCCTCTTCCTCCTCAGGGTTTGCAAGGAACTGTGGAGGTGGTCCTCTCTTCCTACGAGGAGGTGGTGGTGGTGGTGGGGGGGGTCCACCAGCTGAAGCTACTGCTGAAGCCATTTCCCACTGTGCAAAATAGGTCTTCCTTTCACAAAGTTGAAAGTCAGAGTGGGAAAAAAGATGGGGGCTTTCATCATTTGGGAAAAAAATAGTTCTAAACCAATGAAAAGTGTTATTGTAAGGTCACCTGACCTAGTCTTACATCATTAGGAAACCAAAAGTGAAATGAACCAATGAAAAGTTTTATTTACAAGTCACATGACCACTTACGCTTACGTTACGCGCTGCGTGCCGCGCTCCGGATCGCTTCCGGGAAGCTGCGTTTCGCGCCTCTGTTCGCGGTCCGGAGCACTTCCGGGTGAGCTAACGCGGCGCGTCATAAGACGCATTATGCGGCAACGTGATATGTCGCGCTTCCGCGACTCGTCACGATGTTCATTTCTAACGCGGCAGTTGCGCAAACGGAACGTTTACCGGTTAGCGGACCGGGTCGCTGCATCAAATTGAGCTAACAGAAAGCTTCCCGGTTCGCGAACCGGGAGCGAAAAAAAAATATTCAAAAAAAATTAAACATAAACATATAAAATATATTTTGGGATTTAAAGAAAAATAAATTTTACAGCTACAGATATTAGCTTTTAAAAAAACAATGAAATTCATTGAAAAAACCATAGGTTATAGACCATATATAGTTAGGAATTAGCATTTACAAAACCTTGAAAATTCACTGAAAAAACCATAGGTTATAGACCATATATAGTTAGGAATTAGCATTTACAAAACCTTATTTTACTCACACAAAACCATTGAAATTTCATATATAGTTAGATGCACTAACTATATATCGCGCACCCGCAATGTACTGCTGATCATGTCACATATTACATCATTCATGACATGGTCAGTGACATCACTGATGACATCACTGATGACATCACTGATGACATCTCAAATTCAAAAGAAGAGGGGAAAGAGCAGAGCCTTGGGGGACACCACAAGTTACAGTTTGTGAAGTAGAAGAATAAAAAGAAAGCTGAACCGCCTATTGGCTGTTCTCCAGGAAAGAATAGACCCAACTCAAGGCCACATCCGAGATGCCGGCTCCCCAGACACGGTCGACCAAAAGAATATGGTCTAACGTGTCAAAGGCAGCCGATAAATCGAGAAGTACAAGGGCCTGAGTGGATCAACTCTCTGTTCATCCAAAACTTAGAGTATAACTGATTCCGTAGAATTAGTGGGACGGAAACGAGGCCGGTAAAGATCAAAATAATCGGAGGCCTCCAAAAAAGAACTAAGGCAATGGGTGACATATGTCTCTAAAACTTTACCTAAAAAGGGAAGCAGGGAGATTGGTCAAAAATTGGACGTAATAGTTGGATCAGCTTCCACCTTTTTCAGAACCGGAACAATCTTAGCTGATTTAAAAAGATCAGGGACGATGCCCAAAGCCAATGATTTGTTAAGAAGAGAAAGGGGAGGGGCGATACAGACCGAGAAACTCTCACGAAGGATGTGTGAGGGACAGCTGTCAGTGGGAGAGCCCGATTTTGTGGAGCTCACCAGGCTGAGAAAATTCTCTGTCAGAATAGGTGGAAAAAATTTAAAAGAATGTGTACTGGGAGGGGGTAGAGGAGGATTAAAGAAGGGAGAAGGAGAAGATATATGGAGTTTGATAGTAGAAATTTTTGTGAAGAAATAATTGTGAAGTAAATCACACAGGTCTTGAGAGGGGAGAGGTTTAGCAGTGACTCGATCAAGTTTGGAGAGACTGTTCCTTGGGCTTATTAGGAGTTGATAGAATCATTGCGGAAAAGTATTGAGTTTTTGCAATGAGGATATCATTTTTGTATTCCCTCAGAATAGTGGAGTACATAGTTTTGTCGGAGGGGTCGTAACGCCAATGCCACTTACTTTCTGCTTGTATGAGCTGAAGTTTCTTAGCTTGTAGAGAGGAGGAAAACCATCTTTGCACATTGTGTGAGCGTTTAAGTCGAATCGATCTCCTAGGGACCAATTCATCACAGGATGAGGTAAGCCAAGAATTTATGGCCAAGGCCTGGTCATGAAGGAAAGAGTCTGGATTATTAGCAATAGTCAGACTAGATTAAAGGCTAAGGTCAGTGACCCAGAATCCCCCACAATCATAACAGAGAGTGAATGTGTCCCAGCTAACACATGGTCCACCCCGGGCCCAAACAAGATATTAAAAAAAACTGCATCGAGAGTGGAAGAAGGTCTGCAAAAGAAGAATGGAAATGTTTTGGAAAAGGAAGAGAAAACAGGAGAGTACACCATTTTAATGATAGCAACATGTCCAGCCATAGAGTTTTGTAGTTTAATCCAACGGTCTATTTGTGTGGCAAGATCTGCCATTACTGAGCCATAAGTAAGCTGCAGTATTTGGTCTTTGTCTCTGTGGAGCCGTATTCTTAAATATTTGGTGCCATCCACACGTGAAGGTAAAAAGTTCAGACTTGCTCCTGTTAGTCTGGAGACGTTGCCAAATTGGACAATATTTTGCATCAGAGGAAGCAGGTTGTGTGTAAGCATGGGCGAATTTTGCTCGAGCACCTGCTTTATTTTATCTATTAGTGCTTCCTGTTAAAGCTAACTTAGTAACTATTTTAGGATGGCGCTGGCAGCTTGCCGGTGCCATCCTAAAATAGTTAAAAGTTCAACAGGCTTATAGTATAATAGCATGATTAGGGATAGAAAGGGAGGAGGAATACCGAACTTGTCCAGAAATGCTCTAACGAAGGGCCATTCAAGAGAACTGAATGCTTTCTCAGCATCTAAGAGTTACAACTGCAGGAGTAGATGGGAATATCTGGCAAAGATAGGGTGTAAATTAAGAGAAATAGATCGAGGAAGAACGAATCCGGATTGAACAGGGGCGATAATCTGTTCCATTAAAAGAGACAATCTAGTGGTGCGGACCTTTGCCAAGATTTTATTGTCAAGGTTCAGGAGAGAGAGGGGGCAATAGAAGAAACATAGACAGAACTCTTTAGCCAATCTTCGCAATAGAACAAGAATATTGAAACAATGGAGGTAATGCACCAGTGACATGGGACTCAATGTACAGTGTCAGTAGATGCGTAGCTAATTGCTGCTTGAAAGCCCCATTAAGACCATCCATTCAAGGTGCCTTAGAATCATCAAGAGAGTTGATAATCGGGACAATCTCGTCTATGGTGATTGGCTCAGCAAGAAAGTGACTCTGGCAGTCCGTTAACCAGACCATCCAAACCTCCTCCAGGTACGCAGAGATCTCAGAGGGGAGGTCGGGCAAGCGAGAAGTGTTTGGTTGTTTATAATATTGGTAAAATTCGGCCAGTACTTGCTCCCACCCAGTATTCGCAGTCCGGAGTCAGAACGCAGCTCAGTGATATAGTTATGCAGGTGGTAGGGATGCAGTAGGTGTGCAAGAATTTGACCCGGATGTTCTCCCTCTTCATAGCAGGGGACCCTGGCATGTTTCCACAGATATGCGACCTTCCTGTCAATGAGGTCGCGAAACTCCGCCAATAAGATGAAATATTTCTTGGTACAAACAAGAATCTCCTTACAGCAGAGTGGCAGAGTCTAAATCCCACAGTGTGTCTCAGTACACTGCAATTGGGCACGAATGTCTCAGGGGGTTCCAGTGTTTATTTTTATTTATTTAAGTTTTGTATAGCGCTAGCTGGACCCGAAGGTATCAGAGAGCTTCACATCAAATACAAATAGGCATCAACAAGACAGGTAGGTCGAAGTAGGGTAGGGAGAACATGGGGGAGTAAAAGTCAATACAATGTCAGCATGAGGGCACAACATGGCGGAGATCAAGGTAGAGTCATCTGGTTCTCTCTAGGACCATAGAGATAGTGAACTATCAAAGTCAGACAAGGGATTCTCGTTCTGATCCAGCCCGCTCAAGAAAGAGGGCTTTGAGTAGTATCTTGAATTTCGGGAAGGAGGCGGTCATCCTGATGTGGGGGGGATGGAGTTCCATATCTTTGGAGCATTACCCGCAAAGGACCTGTTAGATGTTTTACGTTTCTGTGATTTCAGAGGAATGAGTAGTAGCGTGTTGGAGCTTCTGAGGTTCCTAGATTGACCGGCTCTATTGAGTGTATTGGCCAGATATTCCGGTTTACCTGTATGCAGGGCTTTGTGTGTGAGGCAAGCTGTGCAGAAGTTGGCTCGTAGGTTAATAGAAAGCCATTTCAGATCCTTGAGAGCCGGGGTGATGTGCTCATATTTCTTTGTTCCCGTGACCATTCTTGCTGCTGAATTAAGGGTAGCAGTCAGAGGACCCAGATGAGATTTAACTGGTCCAGTCAGAGTAGCAATGCCATAGTCAATCCTGGAGAGTACCAGTGCCTGAGTGACCTGTTTCAGGTCTGTTTCAAGACTTTGAAAGCATTCATTAGGGTGGCATGTGTTGAAGCAGTTCCCGTATTCAATTTGAAATATTCAGTTATAGAATCAAGAACTTAACTCCGGAACATTGGGTCATGAAGCTTCAGGAGGACCAGGGTGTGATCAGATCATTTCCGCAGCAGTAAAGTGACTTCCAATAGCCAAAGGTGCACATTATCCAAGAGTGCCTTATATTTTCATTTAGTTAGACAATTAAGTCTATTAAAATACCTGATACAAATTGAAAGCAGTCTGAAAATCGGTAAATCAAACTTTAAAATCTGTACAAATACATATCTCATGATATCTTATTACATAATTCAATCAAGTGATATATAAGATAATGCCAGAACGACATGTGCAAAGTTGGGTTGAAGAAAAACTTGTGCAAATGAGCAATTGAACAGGCTGTCTTTGTGAAACCCTTCACTAATAGCCTGGATTTCATTGTAAATTCAGTTTATGTTGTACTGCCTGAGAGCAAGTGACCTCGTATCATGTTGAGCTTGAGGTGCAGTAAACTGGTCTAATGTTTTGTCTATTTATGGACCGGACTGCACCTATGTAAGTTTATTACATTCAAAATGAATATAGCTATACTTAGGTAAATACAAATAAAAGCACCTTAAAATATTTAAGAAATTGCCGTTGGTCCCTGGAGGACAGCCCTCATTATTTATCTAACCTCTCCTAGAAGTCTGCCGGTTTCCACAATGAATTTGCCAAGCTGTCCTAGTTCCTTTGGAGTCACTGAGGTATAAATGAGCGATAGTGCTTCCATACATGTTATTGTTCCATGCTGCACAAAGATTGTTCTTAAGTACCTTCGTCTCTGATGTATTAAGCTAACTCAGCAGCATACAATGTGAGCAACTGATTCGGAGTGGTATTGACACAGCCTACATTGCTCCTGTTCCGGAGCCCAGTTCTTTCAGTGTGCCCTGTATTCCTTTATGGGCATGATTAGGAGCCTAACTGCTAAAATATTCTTGAAAGCGGATTTTCCAATAGCTGCTCTCAAGTATGGTTGACACAAGGAGGCTTCATGTGATGCTGCAGGCTCCTCCACACCTCAGATGCTTTTTACTTGATTTATGTCCAGTTCTTTTGTGACCTTCCTGGTGTGTATCTTCAGTTTATTCTTTAGTTGTGTTTTAGTGATTGGGAAGTCTATCAAGTGCGCTGGGTCCATGTTTAGCGTTGATTTACCTGAGTCAAGGTATTTCACCCCAGCGTTTTTCTTGTTTTAAAACATAGCCTTGAGGGCACCCCGCAAATACTCAGGATCGGCCCAGATCACCTGGAGATAGAGTTTTAATATGTCTTTTTTACACTATATGGGGCATATTACCAACAAGTAGCGATATTTATCGCTAAATAGGCTTAGCAACAATTTTTTTATCGCTTGCTATCGCTGGATATGTTTGCGGAGAAAACATGCTATTAGCAACGTTTTTCCCCATTGTGTTAAAATATTCAGCAATAGCGGCTAATTGCGTGAATATCGCTGAGAATACAGCGATATTCACGCATTAGCGACGAAATGCTCTTAGCCATGTTTCCACCTCCCATTGGCTAACATGGCTAAGAACTGTTCTGGGCAGGTGTTAGTATTTGGATATATTCGCGCTTAGCGCGAATATTTCCAATGCTACGCCTGCCTTGCGAATAGGCAATAGCGGCGTTAGCAACTGCTTTCAGTCGCTAACTCGTTGGGTACGCCCACTTTGCATGTCATTAGCCACTCGCCAAAAAGCTGTCGCTAACATTAGTTAGTGACAGCTTGCTAATAGGGCACTATAATTATCGCTGCTTAGAGGCTGAAAATGGCAGCTAACTAGGCGATAATTGCCTATCGCCCACCTTGCTAATATGCCCCCTAATCCATGCTTACTTGACTGAATTCCAACCGGATTATGGTGTGCCGAGTGTTATTTGGCATGCCAAATATTTTTTTGTAAGAGGCAGTGTGGCAGTGCTCCAATGTCTCAGTTAACCTTCCTGTATTAGCAAGGTGAGCATCATTTATTGTAGGTACAAGTTTGGCATTGATGACTCTTCGAATTAGTCAGCAGAGTGACTGTTTAATTTGTGATATAACGTTTTATAATGCTTACGTATTTTTTGTGGCTTTTTATGCTAGTGCCTTTGCTTTCAATGTCTGTTTTCCCGTACCAGCCAAACTCCAAGATAATTGTGTTTAGAGGCTGTATCTATTTTTAATGGGGCGAACCGCCATTTAAGCTGGCAATTGTAGGTACTTTGGCTGACAACCAGGACTTTAGTTTTTCCGGCATTCGCCTGGAGAACATTGCATATGTTGTATGTGTGTAGTGTGCCCAGGGCTTTCTTCATTCCAATGCAAGCATGATCCATCAGGACCAACTCATCCACATATTGTATTATTGGAAGTTTCGTCCAGCCTAATTTGGGTGGGGAAATTTTACCTTTCAGTACTTCTTCCCCAAGAACTGCTGTATACGGATGTATGATGATACAACGCGATCATTTAGATCGGAGTACATTACATCACTGTTTTTACAATACAAGTCGCTACAACGACTTGCACTGGAGGGCTCTGGACTTAGGAATAGTGGGCCATATGTAGGTAAATACTATTTACAGATTCTAAAATACCGAATTTTACCGGTTCGCTATTTCAGATCATCAAGGATTCGGTAATTTACCGAATAGGTATTTTAAGGATTCAGTAATTTACTGATTCCCTAAATTACTGATTCGGTAAATTACCGAATCCTTAGATTTGGCCCCTACATCTCAAATGACCAATACCGGTCGGTAACGGCCGAAATTACAGAATTGCGGTCGCTACTGACCGGTATTGGGCTACCTACATCTGGCCCAGTATGATTTACTATTCCAACCCCAGCCTACATAACAGAAGGGAAGGTGTTGGAATAGTAAATCACACTATTCCTTAGGCTAGAGCGCCATCCAGCACAAGTCGTTGTAACGGCTTGCGTTGTAAAAACAGCAATGTAAATGTATTGCAGTGTTTTGACCGAGTTGTAAAGGTTGCTTTCCGCTGTATACAGATTAAATAATGACAGGGCAAGTACGCATCCCTGATTGAGTCTTCTATTAGTGAGGATCCGCCGTGGTGTGATTGTGTTATCTTGCTACTCACCCAGATGTCCTATATAGAGCTGTTATTGCTGCAAGCAGTTGTCTCGGTATGCCCCATCCTGCCAGTTTTCTCCATAGGATATTGCGGTCAATGCTGTCAAGTGTAATGTCTGAGCCTACATATCGTTTTTAACATGCTTCTCCCATGCAGAGGCTAGTACAACATTCTCTTGGCTGTAAGTTCTAATTGCTAGGCCAATTATGTATACCCAGAATTATCAAGATTGTTGGACGGTAGCAAGAACTATATAGATTTCCATTGCTCCTGATTTTGTCATTTTTTTCAGACTCCATGACATTTTTTTATGTTGTTTTCTGGCCTTTTTCATTTTGCTTTCTGTGATGTTTGTCCTTTCTTTTCTATGTTGTTTTTATGCATGTCGATCCAACCTTTTTCTCTCTAGCACCTTCCATGTCCCAAGAAATCGAGGAGACCAACCTCTTTTGGGCACGACTTGAAATTTTCAGCTTTATTGTTGTGTTAATGACACATGGAGCTTGTCTAGCAGTGAGGACCAATACATTACCATTTTTATTTCATGTTCCCATGACCTGGTTGTAAGAGTGTGTTTCCTGCCTTCATAGTTGTTCATGTTGGCTGGACCGAATGTAATTCTTTTCGTCAGCGGGCCCGCATTAGCTGAGAGGATCCAGCAATCTAGCCTTGTCCAGACACAAGGGGGAGCAGAATAAAAAGTAAACCTGGGGGTGGAAGGGTAGCAGGCATGCCAGGCATCACACAGCGCATAATTATCTGTAAAATGTCAGAATACGTTCAGAGCTTAATGCTAACCACTGGGTTGTGAGCTAGTGGAGTCAGTGTGAAGGCAAAATGGTGTATTGAGGTAATCAACCAATATCACATTTTTGACATCCAGATGTCCAAAAGGGGAAAAGAGATCCGGGAGAAAATCAAGGTCGTCCATGTTGGGGCAAAGATATTTAGCAATAAGACGTGTTTGTCTGAAAGGATACCCTGGAAGAAAACATATCAGCCATTTGGGTCCAAATGGTTAGTTTGGAGGAAAAAATTGGACACTTTTGTGTATGAGAATGTAAGTGCACTGGGAACATGTATGGTCAAAGGAGAAATAGTGATGCGTTCCCCAAGATTAGGCGTGAGTGAAGTCAGTGGTAAGGGGAAAGCACGCCTCCTGGAGGAAGGCAATCTTGACTCCATGTCTGTTCAGGTGGGACAATACCTGTTTCTCCCTACGCGGATTGTTGATTCCACATATATACCAAGTGACAAGGGGGAGGTTAAGTGTCTTGTTTATGTCAGAGGATAGCAAAGCAGAGGAACAAGGGGAATGAGAAGGGATACAGTATAGGTGATGGTGTGTGGGCCTTGTCATGTGTTGCAGTGAGTAAACATACATTGGCAACTAAACTTGAACATAATCAGTAAATTAGAATTGCAGCCCCCCCCACCCACACCACATAATAAAACATTTGGTGAAGAAAGAAAGCAAAAAACATAACAATCCCATTAACAAGAAATTGGTGTACACCATGAGGGCATGGCAACAACTGAGAGATCGCGTCCTGTTAAGAAAAATATTTGCGCAAAGTAGATGGTAATCTACCGCAATTATACCATAGTAGCATACACAGAATGTATAGTAGAATAGTAGATGGAGCTTAAAATTAAGGACATGATAAGGATGACGTGGTGGTTAAACTCACAAACAAATATAGAACAGTCGCTTCAGCCCATTATGATCTGCTATTGATGACCGTGGTGGAGTGGTGGAACCAGTCAGCTCTGGTGTTGCATGCCAAGGAGAGGTAGTGTTAGGGGTCAGCTTTTTACAAAAGGCAGTCACATCTGCACTATCAAAGATGCAGATTTTCCCATTGTGCTCCACACATAGACTGGCTGGTGAAATCATTGCATGTCGGAGCTCCAATTTGCGAAGAGAGTTCCTAACATCTCTGAAATTCTGATGAGCCACCTGTACTGTGTGGATGAAATCCAGATAAAATCAGATGTTCGTCCCCTGGAGTAGACCCACCTCCCGGCACCAAGCAGATAGCCATGTCCCTGTCCTTGTAATTTAGGAGACGTGCTATGAGATAGCGGGTGGAGTACCCTCAGGAGGTCAGGGGCCAAGGGAATGGTGGGCATGTTCCACAGCTAAGGTGGAGGAGAAACTGGATCAATCAAATAGATCAGTACGGAGCTGTTCCACGAATACGTCCTGCCTTCCCGTGTTTGTAGTTTCCACAATGCCGGAAATGCGTATGTCATTTCTCCAGGACCTGGCTTCAAGTTCTTCATTTGTAATTGTGACTTGCTTCATCCTAATGGCAAGCAAAAGGTCATTTAATTATTTTGGGTGTTGTTTTTACAAATGGGTCAGGAGAGTTTAGCTAACTGACAGTATCTTCCCACATGCAATGGTGAATGACTGCAGTTTTTGGGCTTTTGTAGGCTGCCAACTGGAAAAATCTGCTAGACCTAGGCAGTTCTGAAGACTCGACTTCTGAGGCAGTTCAGTGTGGTGTGCTTTGCATGCATTCCACACCTGTTTCTTACCAGCAAATGCACTGTAAACGTCTAACATTAACTAAAATTTCTGTGAGGAAAATTTCTGTAATTCTTTTGTGGCCACACATTGTTATTGTTATTGTTATTGTTATTTTTGATTTATAACGCGCTCAATCACCTGCAGGCCTCTAAGCGCTCGGAAATCGATGGTACAAACAACAACTTTAGCAATACAGAGAAGCATCCACTAGCCTAGATGGCACTCAAGGACCTCCTAAACAGCAGCGTTTTCAACCCCTTTCTAAAGCGTAGGAGGTTCTCTTCCCTGCGCAGTGGCTCAGGTAGTGTGTTCCATAGCTGAGGAACCAACACCGAAAAGGCTCTTCCACCCTTGGTAACAGGTTTGTACCGAGGGCAGACCAGTAATTGAGAGTCTGAAGATCTGAGAACTCTCTTTGGGCTGTACACTGCCACACGGTCTTTAATGTATGCGGGCGCCATGCCATAGATGGCTTTGTGGGCTATACACAAACTTTTAAATTCCACTCGCTCCTTGATGGGGAGCCAATGGAGACTCTGTAGCAGGGGGGATGCTTTGGTTCGTCTTGGCAATCTAAAAATGAGACGAGCAGCATCATTCATACCCTATCACATAGCATTCCCCCAAGTCTCCTGATAAAAAACAGTACTTCACTTGTGTGGGTGGGCCGGGAGACCTTGACACAAAAGGCCCTAAATTGCTATGTGGAAAGAACATCAATAGGGGTAGATGGGGGATTTGGGGCCATGCTTTGCCATCACTCATGAAAACCTACAAACCACAAATATTTTTTAAAAGTCGACAACCAGGAAATTCCAGGGTCGTGTGTCTTGGGTGAATCCCAGGAGCCTTTCTTACTCACAATGTTTGGCAAAACTCATAAATTGCATACATTCACACATTTTCCTTCTTTTCTGTAATTAAAACTTCCAGTTTTCACAGGAATGCACAAAATTCCTGCCACAAAGCATTACCCCACTTGTGCCTATAAAAATGCTCTTCCAACTTGTGTGGTTGGGCCTAGTGCCAGCGACAGGAATAGATGTTGATGTGATTCCTAGGATCCAAAGATGCGTGGAATGTGCGAGTGATTTAAATTTCCAGGTGGAACATATTTCTGGGAGGGAAAATGGTGCTGTGGACTGTCTTCCCAGACTTCCCATTGATAGTCAGGTTGATGTTCTGGGTTATTTGGAGATGAACTAGGTGTGCTGGCTTTGTCAGGATGCTATTCAGAAAGAGGAGTGGAGAAAGGCAAGGGAGGAAGACACTGAAGGGGATTTCTCAGAGAATTTATTATGAAAGGGTGTCCTGAATATAAATCTATTCCAGAACATATATTTTGAGTTACTAGAATGTTCGAGAGGGACTGAACTGAACTAGTAATTAGATTTTCAGAGCGAAAGGGTTATTCCTCCGAGGACATTGAGAAAGAAGGTTGTAAACTTGACGTGTGAGGGTCACCTAGGCTGGGAGCTTCACTAAAGCCAGAGTAAGGAAGATGTATTTTTGGCCAGGTTTGGACCAACAGGTCGAGGAAGTGCACTCTCATTCTCAGTAACGGTTCCTAACAAACCTTGTAAATAACTAGGATTAGATATTGCGGGTCCTTTGTATCTCTTGCCAGACAATGAATGGTGTGTCATATTGTTGGTGGACTGTTAGAATAGAAGTTGTTTATGCTTACGCAGTTTTTAATGAAAGTGAGTATTCGCTGCGTCATTTTAAATTTGGGTGGCATTTTAGGCTGTTCGAAACTGATCTAGTTCAATTTTGAGAAATGCTCCTCTCCTAGTTTTGTTTCCTCACTTGGGTTTTGTTTCAGTAATGAGCACACTGTTTATGTTAGCACATAGCTTTCTCACTAGATAGAGGCCCTCTCCCCCTTGTCTGGTGGCAGGCTCTGAATGGAACAACCTTACACTATGTTACTTTGTGTAAGATATGAGCTCTGAAACCGTTTTTTCTGTATTTTGCTGTTTAATAGCACCTTCTTGGAAAATTCAACTGTGGGCGTGTTTTCACACGGTTACGCAATGCACATGATTTATCATTATGCTTGTCGATTTCAATTCCCTCTTCAGCACTCCTAGTGACTGGGCAGATGGGGCTCCACTCTGAGTGTATATGAATAAACAGGTTTGGTTATTATTCTCTACTGTCTGACCGGCTCTTCATTTAGCACGGAAGGCTGAGAGGTGGTCATTAGTTACACGGTGGCCCTAAACAGGTTACTTCCTTCAGGACTACATGGCTAAATGGGTGGTCATGAAATGTGTGCGGAGGCAGTTGATACCAGGGTTGTGATTGAGTACCTGGAAGCAGAATTCACAAGTGAAGGAATACCTAATTACTTAATAACTGACTATGGGGTTCAAATAACCTCAAAAAAAATCCAAGAATTTTTTAAAGGACTTTCCATTGTATATCTTAAAACAGCATTTTAATCACCACAGGCCAATGATTTGGTTGAAAGGATGTATAGTTTTGTGAGGTCATTTGTTCAGAAAGAGGTTGATTACATAATGCAGTTACCAAGAGTTTTGGATGAATTGTGGTGGGCTCATCGCAATGCTTAAAATTTTGTCATTTTAAAATCTCCCTTTATTTGGATGAAGGGTAAAGTAGGGAACATGAAATGGAACCCTGCTTGGAAGACTAGGGAACTCCATGACCCTGTATGACCACATGATGAGGCATATCTCAGTATGTGCATTGCTCAAAGTGAGATTTTGAGGAAGACTTGGAATACGTATGGTAAAAAGTATGATTTGATGAAATGTGCAAAAAGGGTACCATGGATTGTTGGTGAATTAGCTCTGGAAAAGAAACTAGCGATTGTGGGGAAAGGTATTTCAAAATTCATGGGACCTTTAGTAATAAAAAAAAAGTGAGGAAGTATATGGTGGAATTTGAGAATGGTGATGCATGAAGTATGTCCAGATCGGCCGAGTGGAGAGCTTCCAGTGGCAACTTGGCTATGACCAGTGGAAATTTGGCCAGTGGGTATTCTACCAATGATAGATCTGATAAGATTCCACCCTTGCATACAGATGTCTGAGCTCCAATGAAGGATTGTTGCGATGCTAGAGTCCTGTATAGGCCAGGTTGATAGAGGGATTATCACATTGGAATACATTGATTTGTTCAGTTCAAAAACCTTTATTTTGGTCATTAAGACCATAAAAGTATATATACAAATACAATCAAAATCTTGACAATATAACACTTAAAAAAATGCAGCCATTGATGATATGGAAGTCAATGTGCATCATCTTTGCGTTCCAAGGAAATTAGCTGCAATGGCCTATTGCCAGGGCCAGTAGGCTCAGGAAAGTGCAAGTGCATTGATAACGAAAGAAAAAAAGCACAACCTAGGTCCAACAATGAACAGATCAATTGCAGGGACCAAACAGTACACAACAAAGAAAATGAAATCTATATAGATCCGGTGAAATCAGTAAAGGTAAAAGTATACATACAAAGGATTACACATGTGGTGTACAAGTTAAGAATAATCATCTTCATTAATTAAAATTTAAAACAATAAAAAGATTAGAACACGTTTTTTTCTCTCTTTTTTGTTTAAGGAGTAAAAACAGTCTATGCATCAGCATCTGGTGTAGTTATTTTTGTTAAGAGAACCCAGCGCCTATGCCACATTGAATTTAAAAATCGAGAGACAGCAAAAACAATGAGCTGGGAGGTATCAAACTTCAGAATTCTAAGTGCCTCATGGCAGTGCACAAACCCTAAGCTCCTGCACAACTGTATGAGCCAGCGCTGTCTTGCAGATTTGTAGCTGGGACAAAAAAATAGAACATGGAGCTCTGACTCCTCCTGAAGGTTACAGGCTGGGCACCCACGTTGGGAAGTTCCAGACCATTTGCAAGTGAAGGCTCGCAGTGGAAGGGTACTAAATCTAAACTTCAGATTTAGTTTTCTTGCTGGGAAAGGTAGAATGTCATCCAGGAAGCGTCAAAATTTATACTCATCTTTTACAGTCATTAATTCAATGTCAGATGGCCTGAATCCGGATTCCCATGAATGACTGCCAATTTATATGTTTCAATAAATTCTCACCAGTTCAACATGTGAGACTGCAGAACACGTTTCTTCAGGGTTACTCCAGAGGTTTGGTTTGCCTATGCTACTTCACTCTTCCCTTATATGTGCAAACAAAGCAATTTTTTCTACCCCTGGGAGACCCAGTAACTCTTTTGTTTCTGTCCGATATTCTGCCAGTTCCGGGGTCACCCGCATCCTACTCCAGAAAGTTAGGGGTCTTAGGCCAATCTCACCTCCAATTGGCCTTATACCTAAATCTAGCTGCAGGGGGGTTAGCAGGGTGCTGGAAGGGAGACCCAAAATCCGCCTTAAGAAGCTGTTCTCAACTTTGCTTTTATGACTGCAAGAACAATGTCCCCAGAGTTTGGTCCCAAACATTGTAGCACCCCTAGCTTGTGCTTTGTAAATTTCAATGATAGGCCCAGTAGGTTTTTAGGAGGAACCCCTAAGTAATTTAGCAATTCCCTCAGTACTCTGTGGCTAATTGAGCTTGGCTTTGGCAATTTCTGGCCCCCTCTCCATATTTTCTGTGAGGGTGACACCCAAATAGTCAAATACAGAGACCCTTTCCAGGACATTGTCATCTAAATAAGGATTAGGGCATGTTTTCTTGGCTTGGTTGAAGACCATCAACTTGGTCTTCAAAGTATTCATCTCCAGCCCCCTATTATTGCAAAAGATGGCAAAGATGTCCAGTATCCTCTGTATTCCCAATGGCAACTTGGACATTAAAAGGGTGTCATCCAGAAACATCAATGCTGGGACCTTTGAGTTTGCTAACTTTGGGGCATTATCAATGCATTGACAAAGAGGCAGAACAGGACTGGTGCTAGCACACACCTCTGCCTCACTCCTCTGTCAACTGGGAGTGGTGGGATTAGTTCTCCCACTTTCCTATATCTTACATGGGCCTAGTTGGAATCATGCAGTTGATAAGCAGTAAGGATCCCCATATCTCTTAGTACCCCCCATAGTTTGTCTCTAGGCACAAGGTCAAAACCGTTTACGAGTCCCCGAAAATTAGTTACAGGCTGCCACCCTCCAGTCCCACCCTTTTCCAAAATATAAGTTAAAGTCTATATATTTGATCAACGGTGGAGGTGTTCTTCCTGAATTCGGCTTGGTATGGGCTTAAAATGTAATTATCTTCTATCCACCCCTGAATGCAGTTTAGAAGTCCCAGTGCTAACAGTTTTTGGGTGACATCAATCACACTGATCGGTCTGTAGTTTGCAGGGAGTAGTGGAGGACCCTTTTTAAAAACTGGGACAATTTCTGCCCCAGCCCAAGTGTCTGGGATTGGCATACCATTCATTATAGCATTAAATAGTACCCACAGATAAGGGCCCCATATTGTTGGTTCTTCTCGAAAAAGAACCCCTGGAAGCCTATCTAATCCCGGTGCTTTGTCTGCGGGAAGTTTCTTGATTGCATTTGAAACTTTGAGAAGTGTGATCCCAACAACATCTTCATCAGTGTACCTTGGTGAGGAAGTAGTTACCTCACCTACCAGGCCGGTGTCTGCACAAGAGACCCCTGTTCTGACTATGGCCCAGAATTCCTTCTTATCTCTTTTCAGTAGGGCGGTTTTTATGTTCTCCCATTTATTCAATTCCCAGGACTGCTTTGCTTGGCAAATAGCCTCTTCGGATAGAGCCCACTCACATGTTGTTAATAACTTGTTTTTGGCTTCAATGGCTGCTATCAGGGCCCATTTCGCCTTTCGGGAGTTGTCATTAAACCACAACTGAGTAGACAATTTTCTTTTCTTAAGGTGCATTTTTGGGTAGAATAAATCTTTTTTGGGTAGAATAAATCAGTCAGTTTGGATGCCAAGCATGCATGGAGTTCTGTGACTTCTGTGACTTTATTGATAGGAGCTAGGTTGCCCCTTCCAGCAGGAACACCGCTGAGATGGACTGGGACTACAACTGCATGGAGTGCACTCAACTTCTTAGTTGATTGCTTTATTACCCCCAATGTTATTCTTCTTCTGTTATTGGTAAGTGTTAGCCTGTTCTCGGAAGGGGGACTACTAGCTGGGGCAATACCTGAGTCCGGCACCGTCAGTAGCAGTGCCAAGGCATTATGGTCACTATTGTGCCACGGTACAGCAGCAAAATCAAGAACCCTGGGCCATGATCTAGTCTCCACTAAGATGTAGGCCAAGAGATAAGCGTGGCCGATTCTATTAAATGATGGTTTCCCTGGTGTATCTGAGATTGTGCAGCCATTCACGCTCTCAGTGAGTGGGTTAGCAGAATGGCATTCATTTGGAGTGCCAAGGGGGACCAGGCCTTGATTGGCTGAATTTGCGGTTCAGGGATTGACCATTGGGAGTCCTCTTCATTGGAGATTGGATCAGGAATGCCAGGGGGGGCTCAAATTGACAGTTAAAATCACCACAAAAATCAACCTCATGTGGGGGGAATAGTAGGAATAAAGGAGTTTAGTACATCCAGGGTTCACGATTTCTTCCACAAACTTACAGGTCAAGAATAGACATTAATAAGAGCAAGCTTCAACTTAGTTGGGAAGCTAAGCGTTACACATTGAATGTCACTGGATGAAGTGTTCAAGGGACTAGCGATACAGCCCATGTGTGAGCCAACCCAAATAGATAAACCCCCAGATGGTCTGCCACTCTCTCATGTAGTGACTGGTATATTAAATGACGCAAATCCCACCATTGTGCACTCGTCCTTTGCCCACGTTTCTTGGAACATGCAGATGTCATACTGGTCCACAAAAAGCCCCCTTTCAGATGAAGGCAGTTTACTTTTGAGGCAAGCAATGTTCCAGGACAGGATCTTCAACTTACTTCCAGTATATAGCATTTTTCTGAGGGCATCAGGGCAGTGTGCATCAGGGGTGGGAGTGCCATCTGGTTGAATCAAGATGGGGCCATAAGATGTTACGATGGGTGGGTGTGCTCTAGGAGTATAAATATTGGGAGAGGCAGAAGGATTGGAAAGTATGGGTCCGGGGAGATCTTGTGGACATTTAGGTCGCCTGCGAGGTAGCTATGGCCCGGGCCTTTGTTTCTGGCCCTTCCCCTGGGTAGGAGGCCTGGCTTAGATACCCGTGGCCAGGCTCCACTTGGCATTGGGGTGTTATTTCCTTGGCCCAGTCCCACTATCCCTAGTTGTCATTCCACTTATTCAAGAACCCCATATCTGTTGGTTACAGGTAGATTATAGAATAGAGGTCTGGTGAGAGGGTACCTGTAGCCAGTGTTCTGATGTTCTATATACTGCCTGTCATAATCTGAGATTGCATTTGCCCTACCAGAGTTGTAGCAGTGGGAATAGAAATGGTCAAGCGGAAGGGTTCTCACCTCTGTGTGGGACTCTAGGGGGCTACATTTCTGGGTTAATAGCCTGCGTCTGGAGGTTTTTTAAATTAATGACCACACAATCCCCTTGGATTGTTTTTTGCTAGATCCCACCCAAGCCACTCTCCGGACCCTTAAAATGTCCCCCGCCCTTTCATAGTGAAACTGCCTATGCCTTGCCAGCCAAAACAAACTTTATTCTTCAAGTCTAGTTGTGACTCCGTACTGGTACCCCTGCCAAGATGATCACGTAGGGGGATGAGACTGGTGGAAGGTTTATAATTGTCTGGGTGACTGCTTCTAACCCACCCACTGGGCACTCTTCCCTCCCAGACTCTTTTCTACTTGTGCTATGCCCCGATGCACTATTAGTACTTTGATGGATACTCCTCATGGTATGTGTTGTAGCATAATTCCAAGCCTCACAATGAGGTTTTCTCGTAGTGAAATGCTTTGTCCGATCTTGCCCCCGTTGCGCACCAGAGCACAGGGAGATGCGACTGGTGTCTTGGCTAGTGATTGTGTGGATAATCGGGTCTTGAGTCTCAGATGTCACTAGATTGCCTAGGGGAGCCCGACTGGCAAGATTTACCTGGCAACTGGAACCACCCCCCTCAGTGCAGTTTGTATTGTGTTATCACTGGAGTGTGTTTGCCTTGGATCCCCCATGGTTGTCAGGTTATGTATTTGATCAACTAAAGAGGCAACTTCTTCCTTTATGATAACTCTGAATTGGGTCAGCAGGTCTGCTAGTAGGGTCAGAGCCCAGGATGGATAATTTGAGTCTGTACCAGTGTTAACAGTGGATTCTGCTATTGCACTTGCCTCGGGCCCCCTTTTCACTTTCTTGCTTTTCAGTGCCCCCCCGCACATGCTTGCTTAAGTTTCGCATTCTTGCGAGTACCTACAACAGCGTTCCCCTTTCGGGTTACAATTGTCGGTGCATTTGCTTGTTGCGGTGGGGACGGGGGAACATTTGCCATGGATGAGGGGGCTGCACAGGTAATATGATACTGTTAGAGGGAGACAGTGATCTGGAGTTATTGACAGACGCCTTTCAGTGTGTTCTATTTCTGTTGCGACAGTGCATATAGCCCTTTGTAGCATTGTGTCAAAAGAAGTTGGGAGGGGCGGGGAGGAAGGGTTTACTTGGGCTCGGGACTGTTTACTAACAGAAGTACGTTTCCCCATTGTTCAACTTAGGAAGGAACCACAATAAGACTGCCCTTTATGCAAGTCGAACAATCCAATGGGCAATGGACAAGCACACACGCCTATAAGCAATATAATTATTAGATGGCCCAAAAGGATTGGTTAGGCCCGTAAGTGAAGGTATCACAGTGGGTGGGGTCGAGCAACCACAGTCATGCAGCAATTGATGTTATGATGGTAAGGGGGGTGCCAATGAGAAGCCAGTCTACTTGCAATGGGAAAGTGCTTGTCAAACTGGTCCTGCGCTGTGAGATGAGGTACAGCACTGCCATATACTCCGTAGCATATGTTTTTCCTCAAGCACAGGTCTTCAAACTCCACTACAGGATGACCATTTAGCAGAGACTACAAGATAATTGGTGGTAGGCAAGCTGGATAGCCTCAGTGCGACAAAGGAAGTCTTACCTTTGGTCTACGTCAAAGGTTGGAATCATCAAAAAAATTAGGGGAATGCTGGGAAGAAGGAATGTTGTGACTCCTTGCAGAATCCAAATCTTTCCATCACAGAAATTTGAGGAAAGGTTTTTTTTAGACTAAGTTTGAGGTTTGCAAGGGATTCTGGCTAAAACAACCTGGTAAGAGCCACACAAGACACCCCATCCTGGATTCCCCTACATGTCTAGTTTTAAAAAATGCACAGGTTTGCTGGTTTGCATAGGTGCCAGCAGAGCTAGGGCCCCATATCCACATCTACCTACTTTGCAAAAAAAAAAGGGTCACTTTTGAGTGGACAAATGTGATGTATCTGTATTGCATTTTGGGCCATTTCCTGTCATGGGCACCAGGCCTAACCACACAAATGAGTAACAATTCTTATCAGAAAACATGTGGGAGCATAGAACAGTAGAATATTTGTTATTCATAATTGGATTTCACTGCATTTGTGCTATCCAAATGTAAACCAATGTGTGAGAAAGACGTTATTTAAAACCAAATATCCTCTATATTATATGCTAGTACTGGTACCCACAAATTCAGAGATGTAGGAAATAACACTGCTCCTAAACTCCATATCTTGTACCCATTTCAGAAATACATAGGGTTCCTTGATACCCAATTTCACTCGACATATTTCACCATTTCATCTGTACTTGTTAACCAATTAAAGAAATTGTACGGTGCAGCTCAGTTGTTGGCTCAAGGTACTTGGGGGCATATTATCAAGGGGGTTTATCGACGCTTTTTCGGCTTTAAAAGCCAAGAAAGCAGAGATAAAATTATCTCCCTATTACCTAGCTGTCGCTAACACCAGTTAGCGACAGCTAGTAGGAGATAGCGACCAACTTGGGCCCCGCTTTGCATGTCACTGATATTTATCACTAATGACATGCAAAGTGGGCGTGCCAAGATGTTAGCGACTGGAAACAGTCGCTAACATCGCTATCTCCTATTACCAACTTTTGGAGATATTCGCGCTGTGTGAATATCTCCAAAAGCTAACACCTGCCCCTGAACAGTTCTTAGCCATGTTATCCAATGGTAGGTGGATAACATGGCTAAGAGCATTAGCTCGGTAATGCATGAATATCGCTGACTTTTCAGGGATATTCATGCATTTCAGCCGATTTTTATCGCTTAGGAGATAAACATTGATAATAGCAAGGTTCCTAAGCGATAAAAATTGACGCAGCTCGGCGATAAAAATATCGCCGCTAAACCAACATAGCGATAATTATTGCTAGTTGTTGGTAATATGCCCCTTGGACTCTTGGAAAACCTACACACCTTTTATATCACCACAGCCAGAATGTCCTAGTGGATGCAGTGGTATATTGCATTTGTAAATGGGTCATTGTGACAAAACGTTAATGAAGAAAACATTGTCACAAATGGCCATTCTTTGCAACTCATTGTAAGAAGTTCTTTATTTCAGCAGTTAATTTCTTCAGAAGAACCATAAGAGATCAACATATATGACACTTGGGTAAATTCTACATTTCAGAAATCAATAGCTTTTCTGGCTCACCCATAGGTTTCATACTGGTTACCACCACAAACTGGAAGTAAGTTAAGAGCACAAAAAAGAGGAAAAATAGGTTACCTCTTTTAACAATGCCAAATCTGTGGTAAAAAAAACTAGTTGTTTTATTCAGCTCTGCATGCTCATGAAAGTTGGGAAGATAGTGACCTTTGCAGAGCAAACCATTTGTTGATGCCATTTATATGAAAAAACAGACACTTTTATCCATAGCGCTTTTTCCAATTTTCCCCCCAGAACTCAAAATGTAGATACATTTTGGCTATTTTCTTGGGCACCTTCAGGAGAATCAACAAACACTGGATGCCTTTAGAATCCCTAGGGTGTTGGATAAAAAGGACACAAATGTGGTGTAGATAGCTTATGTGGACCAAACGTTATGGAAGTCTAAGCACAAACTACCCCACATAGCCCAAACAAAAGACGTAGCACTGGGGTCGGGGGTGTGGGGGGTAAGATCTAGCAACGACTGTGTTAACTCTTTGAAACTGCATAGCTCTAATTTTAGAGATTGGATTTTAGTTGTATTGGTGTCAAATAGGTTATTAAAATGTACTCTATTTTACTAAATTGGTGTGAGATTTTTCTTATGTGGTGTTTTCACTTTAGTACTGCTTGTGCACTGCATAAATATTTTAGACATTGCCTCTAAGTTAAGCCTGATTACTTTCTGCCAAGCTACCAGAGAGGTAAGTACAGGTTGATCTAGTGACATTGTGGTTCACCCGGACATGGATTGTGCTTGTTCCTTGAGTACCAGTACTCAAACAGTAACACAATTTCTGACAGAGACTTCACCATGAAGCAGTAATCTGCTGGGGAAATCATCTTGACATGTACCAGTTGTGAGAAAGCCCCAACACATTTTTCAAGACTACTAGACTCACAACTGTCCAACTTCAGAAATCACTTCAATACTTTTGCTCAAATAATTCAAACTCATTGGATTTGGTGCAACACAATAATCAAAGAATCATGTTAGAGAAGTTTGGGAAACTGGGAAGAACCCAGAGTATGCTTTTGAAAATGGTGCAGCTCTTTATACTCTGCACCCTTTTCATCAGGGAATTTCACCACCTTTCAGCTAGTGAATCCTCAGTGTGGAAGGAACCAGGAAGTATATCATTTCAGAATTCATGTAATTAATTCCTGAATCAATTTTCTGTTTCTTGCTTCTTTTGGAATTATAGACAACTCGGACTCAAAGGCCACCAAAGCAGAGGGACCCATGCAGCATATCTGTGAAACAAAAACACATCTTAAATGTGACTTTTGTCTTATCCCATATGGACTGGTTTTTACTGAAAGCATTTATTAATGAACATGAAAACATTGACTGGGCCAAACAACCTCATTGATTAATGAATATTCACAGATGAATCTCTCTCATTCTCCAGATTGGTCTAATGCTTCTATGAAGATATTTTTTTCAGTTTTTGTTATTTTTCACATAGATTAACATGTATTGGCATCAGGGGCGTAACACAGGTCCCTGCAGCCCCCGCGTTGTGGGGTCCCCCGTGCTCCAGGGGGCCCATCTCTCAGTCTCAGCGGAGCATGGATTAGCAAGCCTCTAAGTTGTAGTTCATAAATTAAATGGTGCACATGGCCTCTGCCTCCTCATTCATTAAATGGAGCGCTCATTTCCCTGGGCCGCGTTAGGGGGGGCGTGCTTTAGGCCGGGGCCCGCCTCAGATCAGCCAGCAAGCCTTTTATGAATAAATGGGGTGCATGGCGCATGTCCGCCTGCCCCCGGCCTCTTAACTAATGAAATTTGAAATGGTGCGCAATTGCGCATGTCCGCCAGGCCCCGGGTGGGCCTCTGTGGCTCTTAGTCTTTATTAATAAAATTATGAAGCGCGGCTCGCAGTCTCCACGTCATCAGGGTGGGGCAGGTGCATACCATTGTTATGCGCATTAAGTGCGCATGACGAGGGAAGTCACTTGAGGCATCCCACCCGACCCAGGACCCGACAGTGCAGCACCCCGACCCCCCGCTGACCATAATTTATTTATTACTACTAGCCGCTGCAATGCCCTTGCCCGCTTATGCTGCCACTCACGCCTGCCATTGAAGGAGCTGCAGGCCTTCCAGGTGAGTCTGTGCGAGTCCGGTGTGGTGAGGCGAGGAGTCTCAGTGAGTGGGTGGGTGAGAAGAGATCATAATTTTGATTAGTGAGGGAGGGCATCATCATGGTGGGGCCCGGCCGGGAAATCAAGTATAAAACAAAAACGTTAGGCAGGTAATATGTAGACTGGCCCTGGTTGTAACTAACCCCCACAACTGCTGTGTTTATTAATTAAATAACTGGTGCACATGGCTTCTTCATTATTAAATGGTCACCTCGGTCTTCAGGGCATAGGGTGGGGCTGGTGACCTGACCAATGCCATAGTCATGCGGATTGTGCAGCTTAATTAAAAGTGTGCTTGATTTGAGGTATCCAGGACCAGACTACAGTGAAGACGACCGTCACCATGCGGCGCAAGCCCCCGGCCATAATTTAATTATTAATACTAATTCCTGCTGCCTGGCTAGCCAGCCTTGAGCCTTGCCCTGTTGCTAGCCAGACTTGCCCTATCGCTAGCCAGCCTTGAGCCTTGCCCTGTCTTCGGCTGTGGGATGCCTGCTTCCTCCTGCCTGCATGCCTCTGCTCTGAAGCTGCAGGCCAGGCCTCTCAGGTGAGTCTGTCTGATTGAGGTAATTTCCTTGTGCGGTCTGATCAACATTATTGTCCATCTGGAGTTAAACGTGCATTATAATATATGTCTTGATTCTGGCTTGGATGCACATTTATTACGAAAGGGGATAAGAATGAGTTGGAAGTTGAATTTCTCCATTGGATGAATTTTTCATAAATTAGCATTTGTACTCTACATTTGCGTTTTGACTTGTGTTTTACATTTTGCCTACATGGTGCAGCAGCGGTTTCTTTGTAGGGGCGTTGGCCCCCTGTTTATCTTGCCATATTAAACTGTTGCTCCATTGATTCTTCTTTTTCTAAGCCGCAGAGCACAGCATTGGCCCGGAAAAAGTTACGAGAGTGACTGGGGGGAGGCGGGCGAGGGGTTGGGAACCTCAGAGCCTGCTTCATGATTGACAGGCCTAGGCAGGTACGGAGTGGTTTGAGGCGAGCCCTTGTCGGTCTAGAGGTCGGGGAATGGATATTCTTATCATAGTTTGATATTTCTTCACCCAGAGTTGAGCACAACAGAAATAACCAGTTTAAGTTAATCCATTACTTCATTTTCTTAAGATGGAGTGGAGAAAATTTAAATTCACTGGACAGAGAAGTTAAAGCCGCATGGGTGCACTCTTTGGGTCTGAACTCACGTCCTACCTCAGCAAGGGCCCTGCACAGCTCATGACTTATTTCCTACATGCACGGTTGTTCTTTCAGGTTTGATCTGCACGAACTGTAAGTTCACTATGTGGAGCGCATCCAGAGAGTGGACACAGTGGACGTACACTCTGATAATTAGGTATCCGTGTTCCCGAAGGGACGTCTGCTCGGTGCAAAAACACACCTCTCTTGGTGCAGCGATGCAAGTGACCTCCGGAGCATGCTCCCATTAGCAACCGCACAAGCAAATATATGAAACCTGTGAAATTCCCAAGTGAAATGTATGAATCACTGTGGCCAAAACATGTCTGGTGTTAGGAGTCCGGTCCAGGCTTTCAAATCTTTTTCTCTCTAAGCAACACAGGAACATGTAAATACATTACAGCGTTAGACTGCATTGCTTACTAGTTCTAGAGGAGAAAATCACAAATTCAATAGATGGAGTTTCTATATGCCACAGGTCAGTTTGTATGTGCATGGATGAATGAGTAGGTGAATACAAGACCACATTGAAAAATGGACAAATAAGTCAGTGCGTGGATCGATGAATAGTTGAGTGACTGAGTGCAAGGATGAATGAGTTACTGGGTTCATGTATGGATGGCTAAATGTGAGAGCAAATGAATGCATAGCTACAGTACAACACAGAGAACAAGTACTACTTGGACATGAGCAGTGCAAACTTCCCTACCTCACAGAACAGAAATCAACTAAACAGGCAGTAGGGGTGCAAGCTTCCCACTCCTACAGAGCACCACAGCTTGTGGAGGGGATCGAGCATTTCATCTCTAGTCACCCGCCTACATGGATGTTGTAGTCTGCAGTCCCTTGAAAGGCCATCACTCCACAAAGCATGGTTTGGCCTCAAAAGCAATCAAACTAAATAAATGTAGCCAAATCCCCATCCAAATAATTCTGCCCAAGGTGAGGTAAGCAATGTCATAGAAGACTCAGTAGCGTAATGATAGAACCTGCAGCACCCCTCAGGCACTGGCACAGGTGGTGGGCTCCTGGACTGAGAGCTCTTGTCTGGATCTGGAGTGTGGGGGCCCCCTCCATGTACTTTGCAGGGGGGCCCCCTCAAGTTTCGTTATGCCACTGATTGGCATTTACAATTGAATTTATTGCTTTCTTGATAAATGTTGTTATCCATGTAATGTCTGTTCTGATAAAAATGTATTGTTATTTTGGCCAATTCATTAATCGAGTAGGCTGAGCACTTACAGAGTAAACAATGTAAGGTGAGAATTCAGATACAATGGGGTATATTTACTGTTTTGTAGCAGCGAAGCGGCAAAAGATTACTGCTGTGGTGCAACGGATCCTAATGCCATGTTATGTACAAGACAGCGCTTCTTGGCATTAGGAAGAGACCGGCATCGGAATAACTGACGCTGATATGTGCCCAGAGTCAGTAAAAAATGTCATGTCAATGCAGAAAAAGTGACGTTCAGCCAGTTAGCAGCCAGAAAATAGGCTCTAGCTGTCCTAACATCACTTTTTTGAGCCTAGCAGGAAAACCCCTCACAAAAACGCAGTTACTAGTAAACTAGTATACTTACCTGAAAGCAGCAATAGAGCAGGCAGAAGTGAGTACAGCACAGTACAACAACCCCAGCAGCCCCACTACCAGTAAGGATGACCAGCCAGAGTCCCAGGAGAAGAGAAGGAGGAAGTGCAAGTTCAGTCAGGAGGAGAATGAGATCTTGATCACAGAGATGACGTAGTTCCAACACCAGCTTTTTATCTGCTCCAAAGTGTCATTAGGAATGAAAAATATCATATGGAAGTCAATAGTTTACAAGGCAACCAGCTTTGCTGAGGTCAAGAGGACAGTGAGTGACTGTAAGAAGCACTGGCACTATTGTAAGTGCAAGACAAAGGAGTAACTTGCATCCAATCTCAAGGCAGCATTGCAGTCCGGAGGTGGTAGTCCAGCACCCCAGGAGGAGCTGGATCCCTTGGAGGATCTGTAGTCATCTCTGAGGAGTCAGTAGTTGGAGTTGCGGGACAGGACAGTGCTGTCTATGACACATTATATCAGCAACAGGGTAAGTTGCAACAAGGGCCAATGTGGTTAACTACATGATGTTGTGCAGTCCCTGCAGATAGGTCCCAGAGCTCTATGGTACTGTCTGTAGGCCAAAGGGTAGGCTCTTGACTCATCAATGGTTAGACATGACATCAATGGAAGGGTCATGGGCATGTTGATAATATGTTGGCGTAGGGCAGCACAACAAGCCTTCTATCTGGGCTGACCTATGTCAAAAGAAAAGGGCAGGAATGCTGCTTATTTACAAGATACAGCACACTCCTGTCCTTTCTGCCAGCACAGATGCACAAATAGCAGGTGTCTGCCAAAGCAGGCACTCTTGCACCATGGTATTAGGGTACCTGCATTGGTGCTAGACAGCTGAATGTGCACCAGCATAGAGGGAAGCACAGGGATGTTTTGTATTGTTTTAAACACAAGGAACACAGCACTTTCCTAATAACACAGTTTGGTGCAGAAAGATGGTTTGTGGTGCTCCGCTTCACGAGATGTCTATGAAAGATGCCCCTGTCTTACCTGGGCCCATGCACATTAACCTAGCCTCCCTACCATAGAAGTGGTATGTCACAGGAAAACAACACACCTGAGGGTTGGGGGATATGTGAGCCATGAGTAGTACCTACACATAGGAACATTTCAAGAGTCACGTCCATACTTGCCTCGATTAAACTACATGGTACGCAGCTGTGCTGGCATGCAGGCTCAGACCATACAGGTGTCAGCTGGCATGGTAGGGACTACCTGACCTCCCTTAATCTACTAAATATGACTGGAATGTGCTGGTGAAAGCAAATTATGTACTTCAGAGGACTAGGGGGCATATAAACAGTGAAGTGGCGCAGCACATTGATACAAACATATCTGCAGCGCCGATCTGCATCATTACAAAAATGGATGGGTGGGCTGTATTAACAAGAATATGTGCCTCTCCAGTGCACACTCCTGTGCAGCTGCAAAAAGAACAGCCTTGCGCCAATGTAGGCACCCTTGCACCATGGCAGTAGGGTGTCTGTGTTGGGGCTCAGCGTTCTTTTTTTTTTGTTAATGATTTTATTAGTTTTTTTGTAAAATCATAGGATACTTAGATTTACACTGAAAGAATTCATCATAACCCCCTGCCCCCCCCCCCATAGTCTGGCACACTTCTATAAGAAAGAAGAAGAGAAAGAAAAGAAAATATAAAAACCACATTATGCAGTGTTTTGCCCCATAGAATAACTGTGTGCCATATCCTGTTAATCAATCACACAACTGGCATTTGAAATAATAAACTAAGTTACATCTAAATAAACACATAAATAATATTAGCACAGAAACAAAGATTTGAGTACGAATACAGAGGCCGTTGCAAATTCAAATACAAAAGCAATCACCGATTCATCAGTCAAGTTTCTGCCTGGTTTAAGAGTTATACCCCATTTAATCTTCACTAAGAGTGACAACAAATATATATTTCATTTAGGTTTAAAGGTGTTACCTATTATTATTACCTTGTATGTCACACCATTCCTGTAGCAGAGCCCAGATTTTCAGGCCAGTAGTGCGTTTCCTTCAACCTTTCCCTTTATAAATTGCAATTTCCAATTTAAATGCGGCTAGTAATCTAGCGAGCCATTGCTGGAATGAGGGGGTAAATTCGTCTAACCAAATACAGGACTCCCTGGTCCTCGATTTAAAGGTAAGACTGAATTGTGGAACCTGTGAGATAGAAAAGTAGAGGCTCCGAGGCTAGAGTTATGAATAATAATGTGCATCCATAGTATCAAAGTGGTTGGAAGTTGTAGAACCCTGTTTTAACAAAAAGAACATTGACAGTAAAAAACATGTTTATTTAGCTCGTGCCGTTGTA
>NW_028248354.1:0-56072 GCF_964263255.1 Lissotriton vulgaris | reverse complement strand
GAACGAAGGTGGTGTCATATATATATATATATATATATATATATATATATATATATATATATATATGTATATATATATATATATATATATATATTACCTACTGGCGATAGCCAGTAGGTATATATAGTTAGGATTATTTGTCTATGGAACTTTTGAAAATTCTATGTCTAATAACTTTGGCGTTTGTGGATGGAATCGGCTGAAATTTTCTGGAAAATGGCACATTTTGTTTCTGAGTAGCCCCTGAAAATTTGGGGGGGTTTCGTCAAGGGGGGGCCGAGAAAAAAGGGGGGTCCCAAAACACGTTTTTGCCATGTTAATTTCCATAGGGCCTTTGGCCTCACTTTTAGCTCGAACGGCTGAATGGATTTGCACGAAACTTGGCAAAATTATAGGGACTGTTATCCCGATGTGCCTTTGCTAGGTCTCAATATATGTGCTCCAGTGGATTTTGAGAAATTAACGTTCAAAACAAGATATATATCTGTAACAGCGCTCCGGGCTGCGCTCCGGTCCGCTTACTTTTCGCGAAACGGAACTTTGCGATGCGAAGCTGATTGGCTCCCCGGTGTCTGTCAACATTCTAAACAGTCCGGAGCGGCCGCCATCTTATCTCTCGGTAGGATCGAGAGAGAAGAAGAGGTGAAAAACGAAGGGGGAATTTAATGAAAGGGGGCAAGGTATACCCCTCTTGACCCCCTAGGAATTTTGTTGGGGTTATTAAAGGGTCCCGTGGGGAAAATAAAAAAAAAAATGATTTTTCACGGTAGAAGCGCTTCACGGGCCGCGAACTGGGCCGCAAACTGGTAGCGAAACGGGAATTCGCCATTTTGTGCTTCGTTTTAATTAAATTACTAGGTATAAGGGGGTGCGGGAGACGTATCCTAATCCCCTATGTTTTCTGAGGGTGGCTGAGGAGGCTCATATATGTTGATACATCTCTTCCAGCGGCTGTGCGTGAGCTTTTTTTTTTTTTTGCTGCGTGACGTCTGTTAACGTTCGATTCGATGGAAATCAGGAAGTGTTGACCGCCAATTTGTCAGTGCGATAAAATATTTTGTTATAAATGAATCCTTATTGATAAACATTGTCTGCGCCATCTTGCCTTTTTTCCAATGCCACAATTTTGTCGTGCACGGCAGCCATTTTAGATGCCAGGCTGGTCCCAGGCTATCACCTAGCCCTGCGGATGTAGTTTATGGCCCCAGCTGTAGAGAATCCAGACATGCCAACCCTCCCGATTCAGGCGTGAGACTACTGATTTCAGTGCTAGTCTCCCGCCTCCCGATTTCTGCAAGCAAAAACCCGGGGGCATATTACCAACAACTAGCGATAATTTTTGTCTCTAACTTGTTTAGAGACAAAAATTATCGCCGCACATCGGCGATTTTTATCGCAGATAAACCTTGCTATTAGCAAGGTTTATCGCAAATGCGATAAAAAACGGCCGCAATGCATGAATATCGCAGAAAAGTCAGCGATATTCATGCATTATCGAGCAAATGCTCTTAGCCATGTTATCCACCTCCCATTGGATAACATGGCTAAGAACTGCTCAGGTCAGGTGTTAGCTTTTGGAGATATTCGCGCTTAGCGCGAATATCTCCAAAAGTTGGTAATAGGAGATAGCGATGTTAGGGACTGTTTCCAGTCGCTAACATCTTGGCACGCCCACTTTGCATGTCATTAGTGATAAATATCACTGACATGCAAAGCGGGGCCCAAGATGGTCGCTATCTCCTTTTAGCTGTCACTAACTGGTGTTAGCGACAGCTTGGTAATAGGGAGATAATTTTATCTCCGCTTTCTTGGCTTTTAAAGCCAAAAAAGCGGAGATAAACCCCCTTGATAATATGCCCCACGATTCCTCGGGGGTTTGAGCTGACAAGGCTTGGTATTGTGTTACGTGGTAATTCTTCCAGGAAACGTCAGAGGGTCGATGCAGGGGTTCTAGAAGGGGTGATAAACCATGTAAGCCTCATGAACAAGCGCATGGTCTTTTAAAGATCTGTGAAGTACTCGGGGCGGCGGTGTGTGTGTGTCCTCTTTCAGGAGCGGGCGGGGGGGGGGCACTGCCAGCAACTTCCAGGCCAGGCAGTGTTCAACAGTTGCATCACCCTTTCTCTGCCTGCTATTGCGCTCCATGCTTCGGAAAGGTAAGAAAAAGAACGTCCATTTGAGTTTGAAATGTACGATCCTGTAGCAGTACACTTGCAAAGCCCACACATGACAATAACCCGATTCAAGGCCCCATTCACCCGTTTAAAAAAAAATATATAACACTCCAACAAAGTAGGATTATAAAACTTTAATAACTTTTAAATATAACGAACGGAACAAAAACTGTAAAAACATTTAAACATTTTTCACAAAAAAAAGCAACAATGGTCAGAAGCTGTCTTTTGTGCGAATTGTCCCAAGGCAGCACAACGTGCTGAGTTCTGGACGGCACCCAGGTGATGTCATCTGGGTGCCGCACTGGTTTTTGGGATCCTACAATGCAGCAAAGAAAAACAGCGTGGGGCGTCCAGGGTGTTGCGGAGGTAGGCCTCGTCAGTAGCGGTCTGTTGTGCGAATAGTCCCAAGGCAGCAGAACGCGCTGAGATGTTGATGGTACCCATGTGATGTCCAGTAAACTGCCGCACTGGTTTTGGTATCCTACAATGCTGCTCCGAAAATTGGCGTTGGGCGGCCCGGGGGGGGGGCGTGGGGGAGGCGGCGTGAACGGTCCTCCCCAGGTGGCGGCCATCCAGCTGAGTTGTGCCCGCTCTTGCGGCTACAGCGTTTCGCTCACCATGTTGTTGAGTTGCTCCCACTCTTGCAGTGCAGCGATAGGCGGCTGCCACATGACTCTTAAAATGGCGGACGGCTCTTCGGTTTTGGGCATGGTCCACTAAAATGGCCCTGGGACACCTGGGAACTCGGACGCTTGCCTGCTAGGGCTTGGGCTCCATTCTCGAAAGCGTCCCCTCAGCCGTGAAGATTCTACAAAAGTCTTGGGGGCCCTCGACTCCTGCAGGCTTCCGGTGGGGAGCGGCTGCCATGATTGCTCGCGGAATGACCACGACGGAGCCACGAGATGGTGGTGCTCTCATGCTGACGCCAGCTTCAGTCTGAATTATCCACAAACAAGGTGGGGCTTTCATCGTTTGGGAAAAAAAAATGTTCTAAACCAATGAAAAGTGTTATTTTTAGGTCATATGACCAAGCCTTCCATCTTTAGGAAACCAAAAGTAAAATGAACCAATGAAAAGTTTTATAAACAAGTCACATGACCTGTTATGCGGCATAGGGCTACAAAAAGCGTAGAAAATCCGTTGGCACGTGAGGCGGCGTCAGTAGCAGACCGATGTGCGAATAGGCCGAAGGCAGCACAACGCGCCGAGATCCAGATGGCACCGAGGTGGTGTCCAGCAAATTGCCGCACTGGTGTGGCCATCCTACAATGCTGCGCCGAAAGACGGCGTGTCCAGCTGAGTTCCGGTCACTCTTGCGGTACAGTGACTCGAACGCGCCGAGATCCGGATGGCACCGAGGTTGTGTCCAGCAAGTTGCCGCACTGGTGTGGCCATCCTACAATGCTGTGCCGAAAGTCGGCGTGGGGTGCCCCGTTGGCTTATGAGGTGATGTCAGTAGTGGACCGATGTGTGAATAGGTCGGAACCAGCACAAGGCGCCAAGATCCGAATGGCAAGTCCTGGATGTTGAGTGCCATAGTTGAGAGTTCTGAGCAGTGCTTGTAAGACTATCTGAAGCTTATTTGCACCTGCTGCAGCTTCACTATTGCCCGAGGTGGTGTCCAGCAAATTGCTGCACTGGTGTGGCCATCCTACAATGCTGCGCCGAAAGACGGCGTGTTCAGCTGAGTTCCGGTCACTCTTGCGGTACACTGACTCGAACGCGCCGAGATCCGGATGGCACCGAGGTGGTGTCCAGCAAGTTGCCGCACTGGTATGGCCATCCTACAATGCTGCGCCGAAAGACGGCGTGACCAGCTGAGTTCCGGTCACTCTTGCGGTACAGTGACTCGAACGCGCCGTGATCCGGATGGCACCGAGGTGGTGTCCAGCAAGTTGCCGCACTGGTGTGGCCATCCTACAATGCTGCGCCGAAAGTCGGCGTGGGGTGCCCCGTTGGCTTATGAGGTGATGTCAGTAGTGGACCGATGTGTGAATAGGTCGGAACCAGCACAAGGCGCCAAGATCCGAATGGCAAGTCCTGGATGTTGAGTGCCATAGTTGAGAGTTCTGAGCAGTGCTTGTAAGACTGTCTGAAGCTTATTTGCACCTGCTGCAGCTTCACTATTGCCCTGGTGTGGCCAAAGGTCGCACATGACATAGGCGGCCGGCTCCCGAGGTCCGGCGGATCTTTTTTCCTTTTCTTTTCTGCTTCTTGTCCTACAATCCGTTTCATCTGAAGACACGACCAGGTCCCTGAATGTGTGCAGGGGGACGCTATTGATTGAATGAAAATGGCGGCTTGACACAAAGCTGACTCAAGCGTTGCTGTTGATGCTATACAGACAAAAATTGGTTTTCAGGTTGTACATTCTTCTGGATTTTTTTTTCCATTCAAGGCTGATTGAGAGTTTGTAGAAAAATGGCTTCAGATTTTCCACATACTACTCTTCAACATTCTTCCTAAATGTAACAATGTGAGACTCACTAGGAGAACGGCTGTTTATGTTTCCTTTCAAAATGCTGCGAACAATATTTTCTGAATGGAACACACCATCTTGTAGCATAAAGGGCCGAAAGGGGTTCTGGTCTGGTCGATGGTTGGTGGAGACATTTTGACTATATCTTGGACCTGCCCGGCCTCGCCCAAAATGGCGCCGGTATAAATGGGACTCGTAACTCATTGTTGTGTACTGGTTGAACAACCTTGATATCACGAGATATGAATGCAGTTTTGATGCTCATGGCTGGCGGGGACGAGAATTGATTGAATATTTCGACATCTCTATTGATATTAAGTTCTGATGTGTTATTGATTACTGTACTATTGAAAGTTCGAATTAACGTCACCCATGGTACTTGCACGCAAATGTATATCGAGATAACTTTTTTGTAAGTGGCCCTGTCGTATTTTAATTACAAAATGTACGTCCACCGATTCCGCAACTGTTAGACACCTTAGTTCTTGCAACCTAATGGCTTGTTCGTTACATTCCTCTATAATGTAAATGTCTCCTCATCATATACGATTCCAGTTTGCTCCGTGGCCGGCCCTCGTGGTTATAGGCCCGTATTTGTATACTGACATTTTCACAATAAAGGTTTTTAAAACAAAACATGGTAGTAGTATTTACATTGGTAACGTTTTTACTTTTAGTCACTGTTTTCGAATCAGTTAAAGGCAAGTGA
This sequence comes from Lissotriton vulgaris, assembly GCF_964263255.1. NCBI lineage: Eukaryota > Metazoa > Chordata > Amphibia > Caudata > Salamandridae > Lissotriton > Lissotriton vulgaris. The sequence continues at coordinate 50,707 of NW_028248354.1, read as the reverse complement.
AATAAAGCAGTCCAATTACATGACGGATAAAAGGTATAATATGTAGGAACGCAGTAAAGATAAATGGTCAAGGGCAGTTGTGTTTTCCACTTCTGCAACATAAAGTGATCGATAAGAATCTGATAATCAGACGTATCGGCGACTAAGACAGCAGGCCGAGTCTCTTTTACTCAACGGCTCCGTCATGGAACGAAGAAACGCCCTTTTTCTCGAAAAAGGAATATATTTTACTTGCAGGACAGTTGTAAATTTTCCGGGAAAGTACATTAGCCTGGAATATTATAACATATATGTTTTTAAAAAAAAGTTCGAAATCAATAAAAAGCGTATTTTTTAGGTCATATGACCAAGCTTTTCATTATTAAAATAACAAAAGTAAAATGAACCAATAAAAAGTTTTATTAACAAGTCACATGACCTGTTATGCTTACGTTGCGCGCTGCGCCTCGGATTACTTCCGGGTGCGCTAACGCGGCGTGTCATATAACGCATTACGCGACAACGTAGGTCAAGAATATAGTCAAAATGTCTCCACCAACCAGCGTTCGGAACACAACCCCTTTCAGCAGTCCAAAAAGTTCTGTAAAATGACAACAGAGGGGACAGGCAACAAGAACCATCAGTCAAAGAGGTGAGGGCAAGTTCTTCTCTACCGGGTCATGTTGGGGCGCTACCGGAACTGATCGAATTGGTAGTCTACAGTGTTTCTGGATGTTTCAGACTAAAGCTGGCGTCAGCATGAGAGCACTACCATCTCGTAGGTCCGTCGTGGCCATTCCACGAGCAAACATGGCAGCCGCTCCCCACCAGAAGCCTGCGGGAGTCGGGGGCCCCCAAGACTTTTGTAGAATCTTCACGGCTGAGGGGACGCTTTCGAGAATGGGACCCAAGCCCTATCAGGGAAGCGTCCGAGTTCCAAGGTGTCCCAGGGCCATTTTAGTGGACCACGCCCAAATCTGAAGAGCCGGCCGCCATTTTGAGAGTCCTGTGGCAGTCGCCTATCGTTGCATCGCAAGAGCGGGAGCAACTCAACTACATGGTGAGCGAGACGTTGTAGTCGCAAGAGCGGGCGGTAAACAGCTGAATGGCGGAAGAGGCACAGTGTAGCAAAAGCGGGCGGAATGGCAACTAAAACGGTAAAGGGGTGCCCCACTACAGCGTGTCTTCAGGTCAAACGGATTGTGGGACAAGGTCCAGAATAGAAGAGTCATCAAAAGGCAAAAAGTTCCGCCGGACCCCGGGAGCCGGCCGCCTATGTCGGGGCGATCTCAGGCTACACCGGTGCTATAAGACTTGGGGAGGGGGTCGGAGCCAAGCGTCTTCTCCGAGTCCATGGCCATTACACCGCCCCTCGGGGGCCTCCGTCAAGCGGTTTAGGAAGGTAACATATCACATTGTTTTCAAATGCAGTCAGGTCCACAAACGACACTCACTTACTTTGAGAATAGTGAAGCTGCAGTAGGTGGAAATAAGCTTCAGACAGTGTTACAAGCGCTGCTCAGAACTCTGAACTATGGCACCCAACATCCAGAACTTATGCCATTTGAGAATGGCAGTGACATTGAAGCAACTCAGGGACCAAAACCATTAACGTAATTTCACGTATGAAAATCTTACTTGGGGAGGGGGCAGGAGCGAAGCGCCCCCTCCCAGTCCGCGCCACCACACCGTATGTTGAAAATCTGAAGCCATCGTTCTACAAAGTCAACCAACCTTGGATGGAAAAATCTAGAAAAATGTACAAACTGAAAACCAGTTTTGGTCTGCATAGCATCAGTAGCAACGCTTGCTATCAGAGTGCATGAGTTTCATGCTCGATCGATTGAGCTAGCCGGATCGGGCAATAAAAAGTATAAAATAGTTATGTAAATAGTTATTTAATAAAATGTTTTACCCTGTTTCTTTGCTGGTGTGTTGTCTATATTTTTAATATTTGCATAGGGTTTGTCATTATTTTGGGCGGGATGGGTGACGGAGCCGAGCTGTCTTGCAGCCCTCATGGTGTGGAGCTCAGTTCATCTCACTATTTTCGTATTTCTCATGAAGGGTTGTTCATAATATTTCTATTTTAGCGAGGTCAAAAAGAGATCCAATTAGTGGCCTACTGATTTTGCTCGATTACTTTTATTTTTTTACACGATTTTTCACGATCTGCAAAGACTAAACAGAGTATTGCGACTTTGTGCTTGTTTGTAAATAGAGAATGAACCAAAGAGAATCAATTGTAAAACAGTAAATGCTTGGATAATAATCAATCAAATGGAGAGACAAGCAGGCAGGACGGATTACAACGGGGGTAAAGGCCTGCGTTAACTACTCTTCACTATCTGCAAAGAGAGAGTACTACTAAGAGAAAAGAGGGGAGGGGGGCAGCGTTCAAAGCACATCAGCGTGCATAAACACGAAAAAGTTTTTACCTATCACGTACTTGACATTTTACAGCTTTTGATATTTGCTATTAAAAAAACAATGAAATTCACTGAAAAAAACATAGGTTATAGGCCATATATAGTTAGGAATTTGCATTTCAAAACCTTGAAAATTCACTGAAAAAACCATTGGTTATAGACCATATATAGTTAGGGATTAGCCTTTTCAAAACCTTATTTTACTCACACAAAACCATTGAAATTTCATATATAGTTAGTTCCACTAACTATATATCGCGCACCCGCAATCCACTGCTGATGATGTCACATATTACATCATTCATGACATGGTTAGTGACATCACTGATGACATCACTGATGACATCTCAAATGACATCACTGATGACATCTCAAATGACATCACTGATGACTTCTCAAATGACATCACTGATAAAATCACTGATAACATCTCATTTGACATGACTGATCACATCACTGATGATATCATTCATGTGATAATACCATGAACCTCTTCAGACTCTAATATAACCTTAGATACAATCAGTGTAAATAGACAGTCACAGACTGTCACTCATCCATGGAGTTACTCACACACCTAGTCAGTTATGCAAAAAATCAATCACACCTCCATTTTCTCAACTATACAGTTATACACACCTTACTTATTCAAACATATACTAACACATTTACTTTACTCTCTTATACAATCCCTGATACATGTTCACAATGATCCATACAGCCACTCACACATTCACTGGCTCTTATGCACAGTTATTTATATATGTCAACTCTCACATAAACTGTGTTTTACTTATGTACTTACTTTGACATGTAGTACTGAGATATCCATTCACTCACTAATACACCTATGCACAGTCAACCACCCATACAGTTGTTTGCACATGCACTTTTGAAACCATACATATAGTGAATCAACTACTCACACATCTATGTACAGAGTCACACACCTCCCAGCCACCCATACACACACACTCAGTTTCCCATACAAATACTTGGACAACCAATAAATAACCCATACAGTTACTCATATAGCTACTGATCAACATATGTAGCAGTTTGTAGAACAACAGATATAATGATGCACAAATTAAAACAGTTTAGTCACTAACCCATGCACTCAGTGAGACACATTTAATCACTCACTCATACAGTCAGTCATGCACCTACTAAATCCTTCATCCAGACACTTATACATCCACTCATTCTTCAATATGTAAGACATATTTTAACTTTACAGAAACATACAGTCACTGGATGTTGTCATCAGTGATGTCATTTGAGATGTCATCAGTGATCTCATTTGAGATGTCATCAGTGATGTCATCAGTGATGTCACTAACCATGTCATGAATGATGTAATATGTGACATCATCAGCAGTGGATTGCGGGTGCGCGATATATAGTTAGTGGAACTAACTATATATGAAATTTCAATGGTTTTGTGTGAGTAAAATAAGGTTTTGAAAAGGCTAATCCCTAACTATATATGGTCTATAACCAATGGTTTTTTCAGTGAATATATATATATATATATATATATATTCGTGCGGAAACAACTCCCAGCACCTCCTTACGGCGAACTGAACGGACCACCAGGACATTCGAATGGCAGGTTTTATTTCTCGCTCCTCATTCCATGATGCGTTTCGGGCATCCAGTGCCCTTGATCACATACAGAGATAGCAGTACGCCAGGTTTTTTTATACATTTTTTTCTAAATGCAACACCACGTGATTCATGAGCAGTGAAGAAACACTATGTTAATGCCATAGAGACACTTTAAACATGCACTGAGCTGATGGTAAAAACAGCATTACATTCTTAATATGCACAATTGTCTTGCGAGGCACAATAAAACATGTATTTTATATTGTGAAAAACATGTATACTCGCATTTCAAATAATGTGCAGCTTCAAATAAATAAATGAAAATAAATATATTCAATATTTAAAATTTGAATAAATATGTATAAATAATTTAAAATATACACATTATCACACAATAATAAATATCGATTTGAATATCAAAAACACTGTGCAAATTACGCAATGATCATATTCCTGATTAAATGCTTGTTAGCCATGTAAAACCTGGCTGAATTAATAACTGCTTAATACAGTTTTGGTTTCCCTTGAGTTTATGAATAACCGCATAAATGCTCATATATCTTTTATAGGAAAATCCAAAATTAATGTATTTACAATTAAATTCCTGTGCATTGTTCAATTGTGTATGCCATCTATATGTACATCTATGTTTTAAAAACAAATTGCTCATACATTTACTTGTTATTTATAATCTAAAGTGCATAGTGCAACCTATAAATATGTATAACCAAAAATATAGTGTTGATTAAAAAAAAATGTTTAAAAAGTGTTTAAAAAGGAGAGTTAGTATTGCTCCCATGCATTGTGTTTTCCTAAACGTGATTGTTGGTTTAGGTGGGAGTGTACTATTTAAAACACTGTCAGTAAGAACTATAGGCCAATTTTTATTAATTATGGTCCTTATTCTTCTCTCTTGGCGACTATATGATGTAATTAGTCTAGGTGTATCACCAATAATGTCTCCAGGATTTGCCTCACCCTCATCTCTTTGTGGCAACAGTGATTCTCTTGATCTCATCTCTTTCTTAATCGGGCTAAAGTATCCTGTTTGCAGCTTTCAGACTCATCCACTGTGCTGCAAATTCGCTTCAGTCTCAGGATTTCTCTATAAGGGATACTGCCAATTAAGTGCTTAGGATGTGCACTTGTTGCATGTAGTGTTGCATTTCCTGCTGTTGGTTCTCAGTAGGCAGTAGTGGTCAATCTACCTTCATTGATAAAAACGCTAACATCTAAAAATTCTATCCTAGTCGGACTGACATGTGATGTAAAGTGCAAGTTCATACAATTACTATGGATTTTTTTTTACAAATTCTTCAGCACTTTCAATTCCGTCATTCCAGACAATAAAAACATCATCAATGTAGCATAACCAATGAACAATTTTTTTGAGAAGATTTCACGGTGTTAAGCCCTGAGGACCCGCTCCTCCCAATAGCCCACGTGCAAACACGCGTAGCTAGGAGAGAAGCAGGCCCCCATGGCAACACCCTGTATCTGCCGATAGATATCTTTATCAAACGAAAATAAATTATTGTTTAGACACCATGTAATCAGGGCTAATAACATTTTGTTGTGTTGGTAATACTCACAAGACCGTGACTCTAAGAAGTGTTTAACAGCAATTATACCCATTGTGTGTTCAATACTGGTATAAAGCGTCTCTATATCCAATGTTATTAGAGTCAAGTTGTCTGTCCATTCAATGTCTTGAATTTTACTCAAAAAGTCACCCGTGTCTTTCACATATGAGGGTAATGATTTCACCAGATCTTGTAAAAAGTATTCCACATTTTCCCCCACATGCACAGTCACACTCTTGATGGCTGAAATTATAGGGCGTCTCAGAATTGGTGTGACATTTTTGTGGACCTTTGGCAACAGATATAGGAACGGCAAGACTGGATGTTCATTAAACATGTATTGAAATTCACGTGTGGTGATTAGACCTTCACGTTCCCAGTGTGGCAACTCCTTTTTTATAGAGTCTTTTGCCTTGTTGTATTCCCTCATTGTTGTTTTTTCATAACAGCGTACAATATTGAGTTGTCACATTGCTTCTTGTGCATAGTCCTTTCTTGGCCACAGCACTATATTCCCGCCTTTGTCTGATTTTTTAATGATAATTTCCAAATCTTTACTCAATTTGTTAGTCAAATTTTGAAATTGTACTTTATTACATTCCATTTTGCATTTTTTGTAGTTTACTTGGCGATGCAACTTCTTAATTTCATCTGTGACACACTCATGGAAGATGTCGACTGCGTCTTTGGGCATGATAGGCAGAAATGTAGACTTTGGTTTGTAAGGGCTTTCGCCTACTCCTTTCTGAAGTAAATCAATTTTTTGTATTCTCTGTTGGGTAGACTCAACACGTGCTTCTGTTTGATTAGTGTCATTTGGCTCATTGCTTAGGTCGTGTATAGTCAGGAGTGTCTATAAGTCTGATGCCTGTAATCTCGGTGGAACCTCAGTTTCAACAGGTTTCTGCATTTTTCATTTTTTCCAGTCCAGTTTTAATGATGAAGAATTTTTTAAGCTTTAGTTTCCGTATAAAACAAAACATATCTATCTTCTGCTCTCATAATCGAAGTTGTTTTCTGGAGAAGTAAGTAAATTCTTTATTGTTTGATTATTTAAAATCTTACAATATTTCCAATACAAAGACATATTCAATAAATACAATACAATAAAAGCAATTATATCCTAGAAATTTTCTTTAAAAAATATTCATAAAAGCATTTTTTCTAATTTATTCTCCCAGTTTTGTAGATGCTATCTTTAGGAACTTTGCAAAGGCAGCCTTCATAACTATATCATTCGAATGAAGACAGACTTTCAATGCCTGTCTACATGTCCTTGTTCCACACATATTAAAGTGAGGTTTCAGTGTTACGCATCTTTTGTTACGGAGTCCGGGACAGATACATAAGAGGTGGACGATATTCTCTTCTCCACCTTTACGAAGTCTACACAATGTGCTGCTGTTGGTTTTTTTCCAGGGCGGGGCGTGACTAAGGCCTGGTAGAATTCCAAATCTTGCTCTCACAAGACATTGTTTACTTTTTTCAGACCAAGGTATTTCCAAGTATTCTTGTACTTTTTTTTTCGTATCCATTTATTACTGACCACAAATGTTTTCTTTTTGCCAGCGTATCTTTGTCGTTTACAAGTGATAGGTGGTTTGTTGTTCGATTTACTATTTTTTTAAAGGATCCATTGTTTATTATATTATTCCAGATTGGCGTTAGTGCAAACTCTTCTAATGCATCATTGAGATATTTCCATGCAACTGATCTCGTGTTCTTATTTATTTCTTGCCAAAGTAGCTGAGATATATGATTATCATGGTCATTTTTGATCCTATACCACGTTTTAATAAATTGGCCTTTTCTTGCAAAAACTTGATTGTTTAACCCGAACTCCAGTCTAATTTGTGCTGGGGAAGCATTATTTGGGAGATAGAAGAGAGTTTTATATGTTTGGTTATCAATTCTGCATCCGTCCCCATTAATGCCTCACTGCCATATGTTATTGTTGGGAGCAATTTTGCCCCTATAATTTTCAAAAGCGGGCGATAGGTCAGATTTCTGAGCGATTTCTATGCTATCTTGAATGCTGCAGTTAGTGAGTTAGCTTTTCTTTGTATGTCCAGTTTTTGTAGTTGATAGTTTCCTTTCTGGTCAAATAGTACACCCAAATACTTGTACACTTCTATTTGTTCCAGTTGGGTATTTTCCATATACCATTTATTTTTTTGTCTCAGTTTTATGTTCCTAGTGACAACCATGATTTTTGTTTTGGTTTCATTTATTACCATTCCCTTTTCCTGAGCATACAAAACCGTTCTGTTAATTGAGCGCCGAAGACCGATTTTAGTATGGCTTAGAAGGATGGCGTCATCTGCATACATTAGGTTAGATATCAGTTTATCCCCTAACTTCAGAGGATGTGCATTAAGTTCGTCAAGGTTCCCTGATAGATCTCCTAGGAATAGATTAAAAAGGAGGGGGGCCAACACACATCCCTGCTTTAGCCCTTCTATAGCTGGAATCTCCTTTGTTAATGATCGGCCGTCCCCCATCCTTACTCCTACCCAGGTTTTACTGTGTAACAATTGAATCAGCCTTAATAGTTCAATTGGAATGTCTTTTTCAATAAGATTTTTCCACAATAAATTCCTTTGCACGCAGTCAAAAGCAGATTTAAAATCTACAAATCACAGATACAAGGGCTGTTTTACTCTGAGTGATTTTTCAATTATTAGTGATAATGCCATAATGTTTGTCATTGTTCCAAGCCCCTTAATAAAACCAGTTTGATTTAATGGCAAAATCTTGTTTTCTGTTACCCATTCATTTAATTTACTTAGTAGTACTCCTGCAAACAGCTTAGCATTTGTATCTTGTAGAGTGATGAGTCTGTAGTTCGCTGCAAGTGCCCAATTGCCTTTCTTGAATATGGGGGAAATTAGAGATCCTCGCCAGGACTCAGGGATGTTGCCTGTCTCTATAACTTCTTTGAATACCTTTTCCAAATAGCTCGACCAAAAGTCTGGGTTTTCTTTATAAAGGGCAAATGGTATCCCATTGGGGCCTGGTGCCCCATCTTTCTGGTTCTTTATTAGTTTAACTAATTGTTCTTTTGAGATTATGAAATGTTCTTGCATCTCATCACTTATTGTAGAGCTCTCTTGTATGTTCGCAATGATTTTTGTAGCTCCCTTACTGTTTAGATGCTTTTCAAGAAAAGTAGCCCATTCTTGCTCAATTAAAGTTGATGAAACTACCAATTTGTTCGGCCGTACTAATTTGTTTATAATTTTCCAAAATTCTCTTGTGTTTGCTTGTTTGCATGCATGAAATAATTTAGACCACATTTCCTGTTTAGCTTGGTATTTCTCATTCCATATTAGCTTCTTCAGGGATTGATTGAATGCTTTTAGATTGTTCAAGATTTCATCATTAGTTACTGTGGTTTTTATTTGTCTTCTTATTCTGTTTCGGTCTCTTTTTAACTTCGCTATTGTATACAGAAGATTCATATATGAGTCCTTTCCCTCTTCTTTCCATTTTACATTCCTTTTGTTGGGGTTAACCTGGGTTTGGGGTTTCACTATTTTCTTAGTGAATTCCACCCACTGTTCAACTGCTGTTTCTGTCGTATTTTCAGTAAAGCAGCTCTTTATAATGTTCTCAACTTTTTCATTCATACTATCCTTATTCAGATTAGTCCAAATTAGTTTTTTATAATTTATTGTTCCAGTATACCCCGGCACAGTATGGTACGGTTGGTTAATAGTGTGTCTAATGTTGGTAGTTATTATCTGCTGGCAGTGGTCACTATCTCCAACTTTAACTAATCTATAAGAGTTTATGTTTTGAAATATGTTGAGTGAAACCATTGTATAATCGATCCTAGTGCTTGCATTATGTGCGATATACGTGTATGCAGGGGTGTATCCTCTTTAAATCGGCCATTAAGGACTCGCAATCCCAATGCTTCTATATCCTTAATGAATGTTATACCAATTTGGTTTCGTGCCTGGTTAGTCGTGACTCCTTGATAGTCCTGCTGCGGAATTGACCATTGAAGGTCTTGTGATTGTGAGACATCATCCCTTATGAACGGTACTAGTAAATTAAGGTTAAAATCCCCAGTCATCACCTAATCCACTAATGGATCTTCTAGGATTTGTTCCAATAATATGGTGTTAATGGTTGCACATATGGTTGCTCTACTTGTTTTTGTTGGATGGATATGTACATTGATCATAATTAATGACCTATCCTTTTGGTCTGTACTTTTATATTTCAGTCTGACTATAAGTATGTTTTTATTGTGTGTTACAAGTTGCTCATGTTCAGCTTGTATACTACTGGAAATAAAATGTTCTAACCCCCCACTCGGGCGTCCATACCTATGAATTTTACTTTCGTTTTCATAGTATCCTACATAACCCTCCAATACAAAAGGGTGTGCTTCCCAGGTTTCCTGGAGGAATAAGATGTGACAGGGTAAAGGAATAGACCTTATTTGTGCATTGGAGAGCTTTGTCCCTACTCCGTTTATGTTCCATGAACACATTCTCAACTCAGTTGTTTGGGAGATTGGAATGTTATTCCTTCATTGTTCTATATTACTATGCAGAGCCTGTGCAGTCCATTTTTCATTTATTCGTGAAGTTGTTTCTGTTGTGGAAGGTGGTGATGCCACTCTTGATGTGCTAATGGATCACCCCCGGGCATTCCTTCACACTGTTCCTTTTTGTTTGGTATTTTTTTCTGTTCGGCTCCTGTTTTGTAATAAATATTCCCCAGGCCTTAAATGTTGGACAAAAGTTAAAACCTAATGCGAGCAACTCCACTTTAGTTAGTACGATTGTTGATAGATTAATTATTGTTTTTTCATCATGGCCCGAATCTATTTTTTGTGCCTTTGATTCTTCTTCTTTTCTTTTGGCTTCACGCTTCCACCCACGGCGCCGCGCTCTTCTATTTGCTTTCCCCTTTTTCTATTGGTTTCTTTATTTTCCCGGGTCTTAGCTTTTGCCTCCGTTCATCCACCAAAAAATTAATCTCTTATCCCAAGCTCAGAATAGTAGTGTTCATTGTTCTCTCATTATTTGCACCTTCCATGCTGGAATCGCTAGTCACATATTCTGTGTCAGTACTTACAGCATTCGCATCACTAGTAATGGTTTGCGCGTTGCTTGTAAGGTTCACTTTTGCTTTCCTGCTGATTTTCAGCTTTTTAGCAGTATCATATTTACGGGCAAAGGTGTAAATCTGGCCTAATTCATAGTCGGCATGATCACGTGCAAACTTATGTACTTTTTTTTATCTTGAACCTATCTTCGTGTTTTTCATTTCGTTTTGCCATGATGAAGTCTTTCTTATCAGATTTGCTTAGCTCTTTATTTAATGCTTCAATTTCATATAACAGTGTTTGGCGATAAATCTCTGCATACTCTGCATACTTGTACTAAGTTCAAAGATGCTGTTAGGTTACTTTCACCCCACTCCCTAAGCATATGGGGATTGAGTTTATCGAAGCTTGGAGCAAGGAGTATCCTGGGCCCCTGCGGAACTCTGCCGACATCCGCATACTTCGTTAGTGATTTATGCTCCCACCACTTCGTTACTTCGCTTTTCATTTTTTCCTCAAGGTCTTTTAAAAAGAATTTGATATCATTTTCCATGTCTGATTTCAACGCTCTTGTATTCGGTAAATTATCAAACAGCTCGTCCGCTGCTGCCTCTCGTATATAGTCCTCACCCCTTTGAAAAAGTGCTGCCAAGCCTGAAACGCGTCAGGGCTGGGCATTATTTGTGTGAGGAAGGAAGCTGTTCTTTCTCCGTTTGCATCACAAAATAAAGTGGAAAGATTTCATTTCCCTGCTTGTGGCTCCCTCACTCCAGGCAAGCTCTTTTGATTGTTTGTTTAGCGGCTTTTGCCTGAGCCGCGAGGAATGAGCCCAGCTGCAGTCTGCAGTTCGAGCTAAAGCGCCACATGCTGAGTCAGCGTGAGGAGCAGTGGAGAGCCTGGGATGCAAGTAATAAAGGTGTTAGAACAGTAGCACTGACCTCGCAACCCACTGTGGATTTTTAATTTTTGCACCATGGAATGAAACAGGCAAACTCACTTGAGTAAGACACCAGGACTACAAGGACCATCGGGCCATAGTCATGGCCACGCCCGCTGAGGCGGGGATTCCTAACTACAAAAGAGTGCTGGGAAGAAGGTCCTGTTTTATCCACAGCAAGTCCTCACCCCTTTGAAAAGTGCTGCCAAGCATGAAACTCGTCAGGGCTGGACATTATCTGTGTGAGGAAGGAAGCTGTTCTTTCTCCGTTTGCATCACAAAATAAAGTGGAAAGATTTCATTTCCCTGCTTGTGGCTCCCTCACTCCAGGCAAGCTCTTTTGATTGTTTGTTTAGCGGCTTTTGCCTGAGCCGCGAGGAATGAGCCCAGCTGCAGTCTGCAGTTCGAGCTAAAGCGCCACATGCTGAGTCAGCGTGAGGAGCAGTGGAGAGCCTGGGATGCAAGTAATCAAGGTGTTAGAACAGTAGCACTGACCTCGCAACCCACTGTGGATTTTTAATTTTTGCACCATGGAATGAAACAGGCAAACTCACTTGAGTAAGACACCAGGACTACAAGGACCATCGGGCCATAGTCATGGCCACGCCCGCTGAGGCGGGGATTCCTAACTACAAAAGAGTGCTGGGAAGAAGGTCCTGTTTTATCCACAGCAAGTCCTCACCCCTTTGAAAAGTGCTGCCAAGCATGAAACTCGTCAGGGCTGGACATTATCTGTGTGAGGAAGGAAGCTGTTCTTTCTCCGTTTGCATCACAAAATAAAGTGGCAAGATTTAATTTCCCTGCTTGTGGCTCCCTCACTCCAGGCAAGCTCTTTTGAATGTTTGTGTAGCGGCTTTTGCCTGTGCCGCGAGGAATGAGCCCAGCTGCAGTCTGCAGTCCGAGCTGAAGCGCCACATGCCGAGTCAGCGTGAGGAGCAGTGGAGTGCCTGGAATGCAAGTAATCAAGGTGTTAGAACAGTAGCACTGACCTCGCAACCCACTGGAGATTTTTAATTTTTGCACCATGGAATGAAACAGGCAAACTCACTTGAGTAAGACAGCAGGACTACGAGGACCATCGGGCCATAGTCATGGCCACGCCCACTGAGGTGGGGATTCCTAACTACAAAAGAGTGCTGGGAAGAAGGTCCTGTTTTATCCACAGCAAGTCCTCACCCCTTTGAAAAAGTGCTGCCAAGCATGAAACGCGTCAGGGCTGGACATTATCTGAGTGAGGAAGGAAACTGTTCTTTCTCCGTTTGCATCACAAAATAAAGTGGCAAGATTTCATTATCCTGCTTGTGGCTCCCTCACTCCAGGCAAGCTCTTTTGATTGTTTGGTTAGCGGCTTTTGCCTGAGCCGCGAGGAATGAGCCAGCTGCAGTCTGCAATCCGAGTTGAAGCTCCACATGCCGAGTCAGCGTGAGGAGCAGTGGAGCGCCTGGGATGCAAGTAATCAAGGTGTTAGAACAGTAGCACTGACCTCGCAACCCACTGGAGATTTTTAATTTTTGCACCATGGAATGAAACAGGCAAACTCACTTGAGTAAGACACCAGGACTATGAGGACCATCGGGCCATAGTCATGGCCACGCCCACTGAGGCGGGGATTCCTAAGTACAAAAGAGTGCTGGGAAGAACATCCTGTTTCATCCACAGCAAGTCCTCACCCCTTTGAAAAAGTGCTGCCAAGCATGAAACGCGTCAGGTCTGGACATTATCTGTGTGAGGAAGGAAGCTGTTCTTTCTCCATTTGCATCACAAAATAAAGTGGCAAGATTTCATTACCCTGCATGTGGCTCCCTCACTCCAGGCAAGCTCTTTTGATTGTATATATACACGATGTAATAATGGCGACAAATGGTCTACTGAAATTGATACATGTTTGCGACATGAAGCTCATAATGTAATTCAGTACTGTGTTATTTCGTTTTATTTCTAATTTTTAAGTTGCACTATTCAAAATAATTTTTTCTTTGCACAAAATCTAGGGGTTGCGTATATGGTTATCATTGTTGCATTCCTATGAAAAAACAGACATATCATAGAGGATATATTATCAACAGCATTAATTGTAAAGTATATTTTTAAATAAGATCTTTATAAAATGTTTTTTAAATCAAACATAACTAATTATGTGGAAACGGTTTACATGAATTGCTGTTTTATCCAATGCAGTATCTAATTTGAAAGAAAGATTAAATGTAATGCAATGAATTTTTGGCCGCATGCACCATACCTCTTCCATGTCAATGAAAATGAGGAGGGGTACCATAGCAACCGATGTACGTCACTAGTAAGCTCCAAAAACCTTGTATATATTCCTGTAGCACCCACTGTGAAGTTGTTGTGAACAAGGCGGGTTTCCCGCCGAAACGCGTAACGCCATTTTCGTTGAGAGAATAACATAATTCCTCTTTGTTAAGAATCCCACGGTGTCAGTGCCTTTTTTCGCATCAAGAAACAAAGGATTGGATGACATATATATATATGTATACACACATTTTGGTTTGCTAATAAATTTGGGCCATTTGGCGAATCTTCACAAAACTTTTAAAAAAAGAATTCATTCACCTCGGCTCCTTCCAGGAAAGTTTCAGTGTGATCAGTCAAGCATGGACCCAGAAAGAAGGGGGGGGAGAGGGGGTTCCAAAACGCAATATTTCCCTGCATTTTCCATAGACGTCTTTGGACAAGGCTACTGCAAAAACTACCAAACTGAATTTCACCAAATTTGGCAGGAAGCTAGACCTTGGTCCACATACTGTGCTTTTTATGATTTTGTGTAAATCCGTTCAGTAGTTTTTGAAACATATCGGGTAAAAAATAATACAACATTTTAGTAGTTGGTTCCACAAGAGTCAAGAGAGACTCTCATGGCACCACCAATTTAACAACAAGCATTGGCATAGCCAATAGGTCTTGCATTTGGGACCTTATAAGTGTTTAGCCATGCAACAGTTGGTGTTGCTGCACCAAGGATATTCTGCTGCATAACTAAATACTTATAGGGTATAAAAAGCGAGACCTATTGGCTATGCCAATGCTTGTTTCTTTTAGCTGTTTTTTGAGAGTCAACTGAGTCACAAAATGGCTGGCAACACTTACTGGTTGAAGTGTTGGCAGCGAAGCAGATCTCTGCACAAGATCTGAAGGATACACAGAGGATTTGCTCCTTTAGATATACACATTCGATTTTTCTTCAATATCTCCAAAACTACTGAAGGTATTTACACCAAATAACAAAGAGAGTGATTTCTGAACCAAGACCTACCTTTCGGCCAAATTTGGTATAACTCCATTCAGCAGTTCGGACTGTAGCCATGTTCAAATTCCCTATGGGAATCAATATAGGAAACACACGTTTTTTGACCCCCCCTTTTTCTCATGCCCATTTGACGTTTCACCCTGAAACTCAAGACAAAAGGCGCTCTCACTATGGAAACTAGGTCCTAACTATAACTACCTACTGGCGACCACCAGTAGGTAATATATACCACTAGTTAGTTATTGTTAGGTCTGCTTTACCATAGACGCAGCATTTTTTTGTCTTGTTTGACAAACTTTCACAAAACGTTCTAAAAATAAAGTTCATCCATCTCAGCTCCATCCTGGACAGTCTCAGGGTGATCCGTCCAGTAGGGTCCCAGAAAAAGTGGATCTCCAAAAAGAAAACATTTTTGCATTTTAAGACACATTGTAGCAAAAACATGCTGAATGGAATTATGAGATATTCAGCAAAAATCTAGATATTGGTCCGCAGATAGTGCTTTTTGTGATTTAGTATAAATCTGTTTTGTGTTTTTTTCGAAATTGTGGAAAAAATATTTGTATATTTTGGCAGTTTGGATTGTGAGAGTCTTGTAGGCATTCAGCAAGAGTGCAAAATCCAAACTAGGGACTTGTGATTCCTTGAGAGGCCCATTTTTCCAGCGAGCCTTCATTCTCTTGCAGGAGCAAGAGGCTCCTGCGAGACTTGCAACATGGAGCACTCTGATTGACTGGCTGTTGGCATTTTAGTAATTAAATAGCCGACCCTACTGTTTACTGTGAAAAATTGGAGGTGTTGTGGAAATGAAGTAAGAGAACTATATAAGGTGGCAGCAAAAATGTATTCTGCCGCCCTAGATTTAAAGAGGAGGTATCTAACAGATAACTACTGTGAAGAAAACAAATACTTATTATTCTTAATACATTTTTGCAATCTTGCAGGACCCTCACAGGATCGTGAATAGTAAAAAGGAGTAGATGAGTTCTAAATGCACTCTACTAGAATGAATGCATATTGTTGTCATCTTTTTGAGAGGAAGCATGCAAGTGATAAGTACTGTGAAGAACACGGTTATTCCTTATCTAAAAAAATTACGATCTCACAAGACTCTCATGGGATTGTCAAAATTAGGAAGGACTAGTTGATTTTTGATGCACTTTGGTATGCATACTTGTTACTGTAGGAAAGATTCTTAGTAGAGATTGTGGTTTAATCAGAGTCTACTGTTTATGCCCACTGTCTTGGGAAGAGTTTTGAGTAGAGTTACAACTCTTTTCACATCCTACTGTGCACATCTATCATCGAGGAAAGGGGTTTCAGTGGAAGGGCCTGTCCTTCCACACACCCTACTAGGCACACCCGTCATCTGAGAAAGGGTTCTGGAAGGAGAGGCCACTACCGCCCCACACCCTACTACGCACATCCGTCATCTGAGAGGGAGGTCTAAAAGGAGAAGCCAGTCTAATCACATACACTACTACACATACCCGCCATTTGAGAGAGAGGTCTAAAAATAGAATCCAATCCATCCACTCAACATACTACCCCCATCTGTCATCTGAAACAGAGCTCTGAAAGGAAAGGCTTTATATATTTCATGGAACAATTCATAATCAATGTTCCCAGGCTATTCGACAGCTCTAATGCCTTCATTTGTTCAGATTTACAAGAAAACCCTGTTATTAACCTAATTCAAAATACACAATCTCGTGGGTAGATTCAGAGAGCCGAACAGGAAGTACAGCCCACTTGGAGTCTACGCATGGGATTGTTTGTTCGACTCCTGCACCTGTCTTGCAAGATTGTATAAATATTTTTTACTTTATAAATTAAATGGAACAAATGGTAATCAGTTTTACTAATATAACCAACAATTTCTGACTTTGTTCAGAATGACAGAAAAACCGTGTTCTTAACTTAATCCCAAATGTATGACCTCGTAACAGGGTCACAAGAGTAGCCCAGAAAGTACATACCCCTCAAAGCCAACACAGGGGATTGTGTATTCAACTCTCGTGAGTGTCTCACAAGAGTCACCACCATTTAAATCAAGTAAAATAAATGAATATAATAACCATATTTTAATGAATACAAATGCAAAAACCTAATTGATGCAACAGGGCCTGTTAGTTTAGTAATTTGTTTATCATTTCTGAGAAACATTCTCATAAAAATTACAGAACAAATGTTGAGATAAATATGTACAATTAATGCATTACACATCAATCGTCCAAATACATTTCCTCAACTTATAAAGTGCTGTCAGTTAGTGTGAATAGCGTTACCTTTGATAGTAATAGAAGAACCATAGTATGACAACCAAGTATACAAATAAAATAGTACTATAGTAAAACTAGATTTTTTCTAAAAAGCAATCTTGTAGGATTGTTTTATAAATGCTTATGATTAGTGCTTTGAGTATCATGAAATAAAATAGATTCATTAGGACCTAAGAGAAAGTGCTTTCAATTTGACCAAACCTCAATATCACAAATAAAACCTTAATGATTAATGGCCACAGAAAACCAACTCAGTCCTGTAGGACAAGTGCTTTCAATTTGTGCAATTAGCACAATAGTAATCAGTTCTGAAAGGCCTTCAATAGACCTTATATCATTTTAAAGCCTATGAAAGCTTGCAATGAATGCTCTTTGGGCTATTTCAGATGGCTTATCTTCTGATTCATCAGTATTTAACAAGTGGAAAAAGCTCAGGTGCGGGCATTGGCTACCAAGTTCCGGGATGCAAAATCAGCTTCCAGTCTTAGAGACTAGCTCATGGAGCACACGGAAAGCGAAAGAAGTTTTTTGAGTCCTGATGTTTCTATCTCTTCCCAATGCACCCTTTGGTCAAGAGGGAGAAGGTCAACTCTGTAGAGGGCTTGAAGTACTAACATTCTTCAGGCTACTTTCTTTAAGGTCGCACCGGAACAGTGTTGTAATCTTCTATGTTGGTTATGGAGTGTGGAGCACTGTACCTACTGCGTTCCACATTCCTATGAGGCTTTAATGGTTCTATTCGTGGGCAGTTGCTGATTGACTGCCCAGAGGGAGAGCCACACATTTCTACTCGGATGAACTTCACATAATACAAAAGTTATTTTTATATTACAAGCTTATTCATTGAAGCGTTTACACGTACTACATTTTGGCGACGTTCTGGCCGAGTTAATCCTCCGGAGTAGAAGTGGCTGATGAATTCCAGCATGAGAAAAAAGAAATGAATGCCGCGAGTGAAAAGATAAAACCTGCAGGCAAAACCGGAGTGTCTGCTACAATCGAAAAACTCATTGTGAGTACTTTTTTAAAAATACATTTGATTACTTTTAGCAATTGGAAGCGGAGCTGTCAAGTTTAAACTGGGGTGCAAGCTGGTGGTGATACGCGAGAGCGATCTCGAGCTGACAAAGCAAAACATCATACGTGCTCGATCGCCTCTGAAAATAATGCCGAAACCCCGCTCAGCACGCAACAGGAACAAGGCCAACTTCCTACAGAAAAGACGTCAAAATGACGTAGCGGCCATCTTGGATATTGAAAAAAGATCCGGTGAGCAAGCAGATCATTTTTCACATAAAGTCGGCATTTCTTCACGATAATAATTCAACATAGGAAATTTAAAGGTACTATTTATTTATTTACTATTTTCGTGGGATACTCACAGCTTGGAAAGAAGTATTCTGGTGTGTAAAACGTTAAAAAATGTATCGTAGAAAGCAGAATCAGTATATCCATAGCAACCTGACTGTCTACTTACAAAAGAAGTCGATTCACTCAATACTTACCTACAAATACTTACATATTTTGAATTTTTACACCCTTACAATTCATATTGAAGTGGCAAAATATTTAATTAAATTCTTTTTTCTTCTTTGTGTCATCTCACTTACGATGGCTAATCAGAGCACAATAGTCACACCTCCTATTTTTCTAGTTTCTCCAGCACCACTTTCACTAGAGTGGGAGGATTGGCTGCCCATGTTTTTAAATTACATTGATGCCATTGATGGATCAAAGTTTATTGCTGCAAAAAAAAAGCATTACTATTGAATAACCTTGGTAAAGTAGGGCAACTTATTTTTAAGTACTTACCTGTGGCTACCTTACCAAATGGCAATGCTATTGAAGATAAGTATGAAGAAACGCTCAGAAACAAGAATTGCAAAGAAAATCAACATAGTTATGAATTGCTATAATTTTACACCCACAGACAAGGAGTGTGAGGAAGACCCGGGCTTACCTTTAATACACTGGATGGAGCACCTTGTACTCGGGAACCAACACGGAAGCAACACACAGGACTTCCACCATCTACTTGTTTTCCACAGGAACGCGACCAGCGACGTGACCCGGAAGTGGACTGGACGGCAACAGGAAGCGACGGCCTCGAACCAATGAAAAGGCTCGGAGGTCAAAGGGAGGAGGTCGTCAGTGGGGCGGGAGGAGAGAGGAGACGCCGAGAAGACGTGGGACCCGACATAGCACGGAGAGAGCGCAAGGAGGACGCAGGACCCGTTACTTCAACGCCTGAAGACCCAGGAGAGCGGAGTGAAGACGCGGGACCCGATAGACGAGACACCGGGATACCAGGAAGCCAGGACGGGGACGAGAGCTGGTGTGAAGACTGGTGGTGCCTGGAGGAGGCTGAAGAGCGGCCGCAACTCGGATGAGAGTTGCGGCGGGGCCTGTAAGTTATTTTATTCTTTATTCTATGTGTTTTGAGAAGGGAAGCGGGAGGTGGTGTCGGGTAGGCATCAAAGGCACTAAAGATACGCATTAAGGGTATATGTGTTTGATAAACGCTGCATGACCCCTAAGACCTCGACTACCTGATTTATGCTGAATCTCTTCACTGGTTATACCATCATTCTAGGGGTGCTGAGATCTAACTGCTGATCCTATATTATACCTGAACACGATGTTAGGACCCTAACCCTCACCCCTGTTTTCTCCTTTCTCACTTATTTCTTGGGCCCACAAGAACCTTAATTCCTACTTCTTTTGTTCTCATCACAAATTAAGCCTTATAGTGAGCACGACGGTGTGGTGTAGGAAACCAATATACTAAACAGGAAAACAGAATACTTACGGTTCCTTTCTCTGTCTCATTCCCCTCCTATGAGCCTCCGGGACGACCACCGTGGAGACCAGGAGAAGGAAAGCAAGACAACCAGCTCATCTGCAGACTCATCTGACGAGGAGGAACACCAGGGACTATCTAACTATTCAATCCCAACCACATCTGTTTTCAATAAACCACTTACTTCAAAACTACTTCTCAAGCCTCCTCGCCTGTATATCAAACCTGCCCTCCCACAAGTGGTGTCAGAAGTGGGATTGAGAGGCGAAATGGAGGCTGCGTTAGTGAAGATGGCCGAGAATCAAGAACATCTAGGGAAAGTTATGGAACGCTTCCTAACGGTGGTAGAAGAAGACCGCGACAAAATCCAGAAAGTATTAGCTGGACAAGGACAAACCCAAGGAGCAGCCTTAGACAAGCTTACTGAGGTCCTTGGACATCAAAGAGGACCTACCACCTTGACATCCGTAGTCTTGCAACGTTATGTGGCTGGAGAGGACCCCGATTTCTTTTTTAGCAATTTTGAGAGAATGGTGACCGCGGCATCATGGCCAGCAGACAAATGGGGTCAATATCTGGGTCCCCTATTATCTGGAGACCTACAAGCAGCTTATCAAGCAGCTACTCTCCAAGGAAACGTGCCTTATGCTGATATCAAGAAATGTATTCTAGAACGGTTAGGAATAGACGATGAAACATATAGGATAAAGTTGCGACACATGAAGGAAGGACCACAAGAGACCCCTCGTGCTCTATATTTTAGGGTGAAGGACATGGCAGATCGCTGGATAAAACCTGCAACCACAGATAAGGATGGAATCATGGCCAAGATATATTTAGAACAGTACCTAACCTCCCTTCATCCTCCTATTCAACGGTGGGTTCGACAACAGGCTAACCTTACTTTAGAAACAGCGGTAGAGATAGCTAGTGCATACCGCCGAGCTCAGGACTTTCAAAAAGGACGAGAAGACACGACTGGGAAAACAGGGGGAAGTGTTAACCACCGACCACCTCGATCCATAGTAGTTAAGAAGCCTGAATCCTTTCCAATTATGACCAGTGGCCCTCTTCCCGCTGTCCCATTTATCAGGCCACCCTCAGTGGGGCCTCAATGTTATCAGTGTGGGGGAATGGGGCATATTGCCAAATTTTGTCCACAAAAAGAAGAACCTATGGAGATAGGGATGGCCCGTAACGATTACTGCTCCCCCACAGAAAAGAAGACTCCACCATATAGGTGTACGGTAACTGTAAACGGACAACCCGTTACTGCTTTAGCTGACACTGGTTGTCTGCATAGCGTTGTCAGGCCACAAGAGCTTGGAAACAACCTTGGTCCTATAGACGGGGTGGTAGCCATCAAGTGTGTACATGGGGATGTAAAACCATATCTCACTACCCAGGTACAAATCCAACATCCCCACGATACCGGGACCTCCTTAACTGTAGGATTAATACCACAGCTACCTGAACAGGCCATTCTAGGAAACGATTATCCTAAACTGCCACAGTTGTTAGAGGGATCCTCGTTGCCTGAGGAGGAGTGGCTAGCGACCGCCCCTTTCTCCCGAGAGGTTGATAGAGAATGGCCGCCTTCCAAACCTCGGAAGAGTCGCAGACAAAGACGGGCAGAGAAAGGCAGAGACACCATGGTGCTGCCAGTTATACCTATCGAAAACCCATGGGAAACAGACAGAAACTTCCACGCTGCACAACGAGAGGATCCTGTTCTTCAGGAAGCATGGAATAAGGCCTTCAGCGGGGAAGATCCACAACATGTATGTCCTTATTTCTTTACGAAAAATGGTCTATTATATAGGGAAGGAGATCCTAATCAGAAAGGGCAATTATTAATCCCTGAACTATTCAGAGAGAAAGTACTATATCTTGCGCATAGCCATCTCCTGGGAGGTCACTTCGGGGTTGAGAAAACTGAGAAAGACATTTTGGAAAAGTTTATTGGCCAGGGATATATCAGCAGGTCAAAAGATATTGTAGGGAATGTCCTATTTGTCAAAGGAATAGTCGTTACTAGCCTCCCAGAGTACCCCTACGCCCCCTCCCTATCATTGACGAACCTTTTCACCGTGTAGGCATGGATATCATTGGACCTCTACTACCCTTCAGAAGTGGATGTAGATATGTCCTAGTATTAGTGGATTACGCCACACAATTCCCTGAGGCTATACCCCTTCGCCGACCAGACACTGCCAATATATCTAAAGCAATGATTGGTGTGTTTTCAAGAGTAGGATTCCCTAAAGAGATCCTAACTGATCAAGGGACACCTTTTGTGTCTAAAATGATGAGAGACATTTGCACTCAGTTAGGGATCAAACAACTCAGGACCGCAGCCTACCATCCCCAAACGGATGGACTGGTGGAAAGATATAACGCGACCATTAAGGCTACTTTAAAAAAATTGCTGGCTCTCGAAGCTAGAAAATGGGAGGATATACTGCCCTTAGCTTTATTTGCTATCAGGTGCAAAGAGCAGAAAAGTACAGGATATTCCCCTTTTGAATTGTTGTATGGACATAAACCCCGCACTTTATTGGATATGGCCCAAGAACAATGGGAGAAAGAACCTGACAATACACGTACCCTTCCAGAATATGTCTCGAACTTAAAACTCACTTGAGACAAATCAGGGAGATAGTCAGAAATAACCTAGAGAATGCTCAGTCTGCCCAAAAGATTCAATATGACAAAGGAGCCAAGCAGAGGACTTTTCAAGTGGGGGACCATGTATTACTTATGATGGCTTCCTCAGATCAGAAACTTTTGGGACAATGGCAGGGTCCGTATAAGGTGATAGAACAAGCGACCCCCATTACTTATCGAATTGAGATGGATCCTCATAAACGGTGATCTCAGATTTATCACGTTAATTTACTAAAAAAATGGGAAGGGCTGGTACCTGTATCAGTAAATAGCGTAGAACCCCAAGCTCCTTTGTTTCATCAGTGTATTGCTCCTGAACTACCTCCAGATTTGAAAAACAGCCTGATCAAGACCTTAGAGCCCCTTGCCCCTGTGTTTTCCACAGTCCCAGGAAAAACGACTCTGGTAGAACACACTATCAAAACACCTCCAGGGAAAAGAGTTCGGTTGAGGCCTTATCGTATACCAGAGTCTTGTCGCCAGACCATAAGAGAAGAAGTCAGAAAAATGATGGAGATGGATATTATAGAACCATCTCAGAGTGAATGGAACTCCCCCACTGTACTAGTACCAAAGCCCGATGGTTCGGTAAGATTTTGTATAGATTTTCGGGAGGTTAACAAAATATCTGAATTTGACACCTATCCCCTTCCACGGGTTGATGAAATGGTAGAGCGAATAGGAAGAGCAAGGTATATCAGTACCCTAGATTTATGTAAAGGTTACTGGCAAATACGCTTGAAAAAAGAAGACAGAGAAAAAAACGCCTTCTCAACGTCAGATGGGTTATACCAGTTCAAAATGCTTCCATTCGGCTTACATGGTGCACCCGCCACATTTCAAAGAGCTATGAACACAATATTGAGACCCCATGAAAGGTACGCCGGTGCCTATATTGATGATATTGTGATTTGCAGTGACACATGGGATCAACATCTGTCCCACCTATTTCACGTCATTCAGACTCTAGGTTCCCATGGATTAAGAATAAATCCAGCCAAAAGTCACCTAGCTTCTCAGACGGTCAGATACTTAGGTTATTTATTGGGTGAGGGAGTCATAAGACCACAACAGTCCAAATTAGCAGCCATTTCTCAAATTCCTTTTCCCCAGACAAAAAAAGATTTAAGGGCTTTCCTTGGATTGTTAGGATATTATAGACGATTCATACCTGGGTTTTCCCAACTGGCTACCCCTCTGACTGATCTACTACAAAAGAACAGCAAAACCGAGGAGATCTTGAAGGCTCCTCCTCATTTTGTAGCGCAAGCCTTTGAATCCCTAAAAAACGCTCTAACATCCGAGTCTGTCCTAATTAGCCCTGACTATTCCCGTCCCTTTATCTTACAAACGGACGCATCAGATCAAGGACTAGGGGCGGTCTTATCACAAGACACTGCACAAGGAGAAAAACCCATTCTGTACATTAGCCGTAAACTCTTTCCTAGGGAAAAGAATTACGCTACCATCGAAAAGGAAGCCCTTGCGATTAAATGGGCCATTGAATCCCTACGATACTATTTGGAAGGAAGAGAGTTCACCCTTTTTACCGACCACGCACCATTAGAATGGTTAGCTAGAAACAAGGGACATAATGAGAGAGTACTCAGATGGTTCCTTTCCCTACAACCTTTCAAGTTTCATACTAGACACAGAAAAGGAAGAGACCAGGGAAATGTAGATTACCTTTCCAGATATCCTCAAAGTCCAATCCTTAGAAGAAGGACAGCATGGGAAAGGGGATGTGAGGAAGACCCGGGGCTTACCTTTAATACACTGGATGGAGCACCTTGTACTCGGGAACCAACACAGAAGCAACACACAGGACTTCCACCATCTACTTGTTTTCCACAGGAACGCGACCAGCGACGTGACCCGGAAGTGGACTGGACGGCAACAGGAAGCGACGGCCTCGAACCAGTGAAAAGGCTCGGAGGTCAAAGGGAGGAGGTCGTCAGTGGCGCGGGAGGAGAGAGGAGACGCTGAGAAGACGCGGGACCCGACATAGCACGGAGAGAGCGGAGAGAAGACGCGAGAACCCGTTACTTCAACGCCTGAAGACCCAGGAGAGCGGAGTGAAGACGCGGGACCCGATAGACGAGACACCGGGATACCAGGAAGCCAGGACGGGGACGAGAGCTGGTGTGAAGACTGGTGGTGCCCGGAGGAGGCTAAAGAGCGGCCGCAACTCGGATGAGAGTTGTGGCGGGGCCTGTAAGTTATTTTATTCTTTATTCTATGTGTTTTGAGGAGGGAAGCGGGAGGTGGTGTCGGGTAGGCATCAAAGGCACTAAAGATACGCATTAAGGGTATATGTGTTTGATAAACGCTGCATGACCCCTAAGACCTCGACTACCTGATTTATGCTGAATCTCTTCACTGGTTATACCATCATTCTAGGGGTGCTGAGATCTAACTGCTGATCCTATAATATACCTGAACACTATGTTAGGACCCTAACCCTCACCCCTGTTTTCTCCTTTCTCACTTATTTCTTGGGCCCACAAGAACCCTAATTCCTACTTCTTTTGTTCTCATCACAAATTAAGCCTTATAGTGAGCACGACGGTGTGGTGTAGGAAACCAATACACTAAACAGGAAAACAGAATAATACGGTTCCTTTCTCTGTCTCATTCCCCTCCTATGAGCCTCCGGGACGACCACCGTGGAGACCAGGAGAAGGAAAGCAAGACAACCAGCTCATCTACAGACTCATCTGACGAGGAGGAACACCAGGGACTATCTAACTATTCAATCCCAACCACATCTGTTTTCAATAAACCACTTACTTCAAAACCACTTCTCAAGCCTCCTCGCCTGTATATCAAACCTGCCCTCCCACAAGGAGATAGTCAATCAATAGATGATTTTGAATCAAAACTCAGGGAGCTATCTTTAAAATGCAAATTTGGTGCAATGACAGACAAATTAGTGCGAGATCAACTAATTGTACAATGTAAGTGTAAGAAGATGCAAGAAAGGCTTTGGGCAGCCAAAAACCCTACTTTGAAAGATGCTATTGAGATAGCGAAAGTACTTGAACACTCAGAATATTGTATGTGTGAAATGAACAAGAAAGAAGAAATTAATTCTGCTAATGTTTCTTCAATATCTAGTAGAGACACAGATATTGCAGCTGTTTCCAAAACAGGGAAATATTTTCAAAGAGGGAGACAACAATTTAGGTCTTGTTACAGGTGTGGAAGCTCATCTCACAATGCTGACCATCGCAAATGCCCTGCTATTGACAAAAATTGTTTAAAATGTGGACGAAAAGGTCATTTTTCAAATATGTGTAGGAAATCTTTCAAACATGTAGCCATGATAGATGAAGGTAACGATTCTTCACCTCAAAATGCAAACTTAATTGGTGCCACTAATGATGTTCCTTTACAGGTTGATAGAATTTTATGTGTAGATGATCCCAGTGATCAAATTAGTAGGAAAAATAGACCTAGTGCAGAATTTAATACCAATGGTGAAACAGTAGAATTGATGGTTGATTGTGTATCAATGTATACCATTATTCCAAGATACATTTATGACAAACTGTGGCCTAACAATGTACTACAACCCAAAGACATCAATCGAGGGGGGAATCAAGGTGAAACTATAGATCTTGTAGGTTACATGAAGTCAGTTATCGAATTTAAAGGGAGATTGGTTGAAGGTTAAGTGTACGTTGCAAGAGATGGACCACCTATTTTAGGATGGATGCATCAATTTGATTTGTCTATCATTATCGATCCTAGAGCTCCCATCCAAGTACTAGTCATAGATAATCAATCTATAGAAGACATTTTAAAAGGAGCTAAACATGTATTCAAAGGTGAGTTAGGTTGTTTTAAAGGATATGTAAATAAGATCATTTTAACCTCTTCGCCGCTAATGACAAGGGTAACTCGTCATGGAGTTTCCATTGATTTCAATGGAAATTACATTGTGGCACCAGAAGCACCTTAGCATCCAAGTGGTTAAAACCAAATACAATTCCAATTCAAGATAAAGTACACAGGACATTCTTAGTGGCAAGGGAAGCTATCATGGGAATGCTTCAAGATATGCTTGATTCAGGAGTGATAGAATCAGTTGAGAGCTCTTCATTGGTTTCACCAGTAGTTATCACTGAGAAATCTGACGGTAAGTTTAGGTTCTGCATTGACCTTAGATCACTTAACCAGAATGTAGTGGTCGACACATTTCCACTTCCTAACATTAACGAACTTATCTTAGCATTGAGTGGTGGTAAATTCTTTTCAAAGCTGGATTTGAAAACTGTGTAACACCAAATTAGGCTGCATGAAGATTCAAAACCCTTAACAGCATTCATTACCACTGAAGGTATTTTTCAATGTATCAGAATACCTTTTGGACTATGCTCTGCGGCTATCATATTCCAAAGGATGATGAACGTTGTGTTTAAGGGAAGGAAGAATATTGTCTTCTTCCAAGACGATATTTTAATATTTGGGGACACGGTTGACCAACATAACCATACACTTCGAAAATTAGAGAATCAGGCTTAACCCTTAGACAACATAAATGTAAATTCTTAGTGGATAAAGTAGATTACTTAGGATATGAAATTTCAGAACTGGGTCTGAAGCCTAAAAAAGATCTTTTTGATGCCATTCGATTAGCTCCTGTTCCTTCAGATAAAGATAAATTGTGATCATTCTTAGGCTTAATTGAATACTATTCCAAGTTCATTAAAGATTTCTCGACAAAAACTGCGGATCTAAGATCTCTCTTAAAGAAGCTAGTCAGTTTTAGTTGGGGGGGATGTCCAACAGACTTGCTTTGATAGCATAAAGAAGAATATTTCTAATGCAGATATACTCACACCATTTTACACTAAACTGCAATCTGTACTTACAGTTGATGCCAGTGCTACCGGACTTGGATCTGTTTTAGCTCAAGGTAAGGAAAAGACAGTAGCGTTTGCATCGAGGACACTAACTATTTCTTGGGAGGAACTATTCGGCCATAGAACAAGAGACCTTAGCTGCTGCTTGGGTGTGAATTCTTAAGGACCTATCTTTGAGGGTCTAAATTTACTGTGCAGCAACTGATTGAATGAAATCATAAAATGAGCATGGATGTGTGCACAGTACAGAAAATAGTAATAATCAAGCATTGACAAAGCTTATGGTTCAGGATTTCAAGCTGAGGCATAACACATCCGTACACAGATGCTCAACCAGAGAATGCACATGAGCAAAGAGACAACAACTTCTAAAGACACACATGTCCAATAAATCCAACAGGTAAACAGGTACACAGGCAAGTAGGTCAAAAAGCATACAGACAGCAGTGAGAACAGAAAAATAGTTATGCATAAGCATCTGAAGGAGTAAACATACATAGGATTGTGTGGTTCATAGGAATGCGCAGTAGTGCACCGGGTGATGCCTATAAGCGAAACACACAGTAACAGCACCACAAGTGAGAATTGGGCAGTCTGACACACGTGGAAAGGGTGATGTGTCTCACAGGAGCACTGGATGTTGGGCGTAGTGTGGTGAAAGAAGTGAGCATTGCACATGCTGGCCAATGTGTAATGAAGGAGCACAGTCATGAAAAGTATTGATATTATCATGAGGTAATATCGGCGTGAAGGTGGACTTGGGTTTGAAGGCTGTGTTGGCAGCAGCATCAGTAACAATATCTAGTTCAGAAAAGAGTTGTGTGGGGGTGATAGAAGTAACCTCCTCTGCTTGACTCATACCCAATTCTATAACTGTATTAAGAATTTCAGTTTCATTGTTGTTAAAATTGTACACATTGGATACGACATTCCCACTCATATTCATGCTGTTGACATTGCATTCCAAATCATGCCATTTTTTAAGTTTCAATTTACGTATGAATATGAACATATCAATGCGATTGTCAGGGTACTTAGACAATGAAAATTGCATTGATATGTTCATATTGATATGTTCAGATTCATACGTAAATCTTAATGAGCATAGACATAAAAATATAAATTCAAACATGATTCAAATCTAACTTATATACAGAGACAGGCTCTCAGATCACTCATGGAGGATGACAGTATTGTTTTCCATCCTGCTGATAAAGGAGGCAATATCGTCATCCTCAATCGGAACCAATATTTGGAGGAGGCTGATAGACAATTGGGATTCTCTCCTGGGAAGAGTTTTGCTATCTGAAATGTGACTATCCGGTACTCCCATTACTTTACTTACTTCCGAAGGTGCACAAACATGCCACCAGGGAGACCCATTGTGTCGTCTAGGGGAAGTGCATCTGAACGGGTGTCTAAATACATCGATCATTTCCTCAGAGAATCTGTCATTACCATAGACAGCTATGTTAGGGACACCAAAGACTTCCTGAAAAAAATAGATACACTCAAATGGGATACCAACCTCATGCTCATAACTCTTGACGTACAGAGCTTATATACCATCATTGACCACAAGCAAGTCCTTGAAGCATGCAGTAAATACCTCGCCAATAGACACGTCAGGTTTCGGGAACACACCCAGATGTAATTGGATATGATGGAGTACTGTCTTAGTAACAACATATTTCCATTCAACGGGAATCTGTACTGGCAGGTCAATGGCTCAGCGATGGGTTCATGTTTTTCTTCCAGTTTCGCCAATCTGTTTATGGGATGCTGAGAGGAAGACATCCGAGCTGATCCCGTTTTTTAACAGGATTTTGAGAAAGTGTTGATGTGGCTTCGCTACATCGACGACTTGTGCATTGTATGGGAAGAGTCGACTGATGAAGCTGACAATTTCATCAGAAGGCTCAACAACAATGACCGGAACATTGCCCTTACTGGTACCATGAGCAAGACAGA
This sequence comes from Lissotriton vulgaris, assembly GCF_964263255.1. NCBI lineage: Eukaryota > Metazoa > Chordata > Amphibia > Caudata > Salamandridae > Lissotriton > Lissotriton vulgaris. The sequence goes on along the minus strand of NW_028248354.1, from coordinate 21,247 downwards.
AATTGAATACCTTGATGTCAAGGTAGACATCAAGAATAACAAAGTCCAAACATCCTTACACCGCAAGGCCACGGCTCGGAACAGTATATTACATGCCCTCAGCAGCCACCCTGACAATCTCAAATTGTCAATTCCATATGGTGAGTTGCTGAGGGCCAAACGTAATTCCAATACTGAACAGGCCTACATAATGGAAAGCCAGACCATTGCGGAAAGGTTCAGGGAAAGGGGATATCCCAATTGGGTGTTAAAAACTGCCCTAGAAAGAGCCAACGTGGTAGAAAGGAGACAGACTCTGACTGAACACTTTATTAACACTGATGAGGCCAACAACACGACCAGATTGGCACTTACCTACAGCTCTGATGCTCAGGCGATCAAAAAAATAATTGCTAAAAATTGGGGTATTCTCAAAGCAGATAATGTGATTGGTAAAAGTCTTCCTGAAAGACCCAGTATCACCTATAGACGCAACAGTAACATCAGGGACCTGCTGGTCCACAGTGACATCACATCATACCCACCACCCAAAATGCAGGGCGCCGACGGGTTTTTTCCGTGTGGCCACTGCAAAGCTTGTGCTCAGAGCATAAGTCACAAACAGGTTTGTTACAATGGCGTCACTAGAAATATTTCCCAATTCCTGACATGTAGTACCACATTTGTGGTCTATGCCATTGTGTGCATGTGTAACAAATGGTACATTCGGAGTACAACTTGTATGGCAAAAAAAAGTATATTGGAACATACTCGTTCCATTACCAATTTTGATCCCAAATATCCGGTGGCACAACATTTCAGAGAGAGACATTTTTCCGACACCAAAGATTTAAGTTACATCATTCTTGAACAAATTGTCAAAAAACCCAGAGGAGGCAACAGGGTCCTCACGCTGAGACAGAGGGAATCTAAGATGATTATAGATTTCCAGACTAAGGCTCCGGGGGGCTCTTAATCAAGAGGAAGAATTATCAGTCCATCTTAAAGAATAGGGGTGCTACTTCGTTGATACCTTTTACTCTTCATGCTCTGTGTTCGTTGCTCCTTAAATGGTAATGTTTGTAAGAGTAATATAAATCTTACATATGCGATGTCCTGATGTTTATTGAAATGTACTATATGTATGGCTGATTAATATTTTTTTAGTCCAGTTTTGAACCTTGTTTTCATGTTTTTGTTGTAGGAGGGAAGATAGGGGCCCACGTCACCTGCACTCACCTGTCACGGGCGTTTTCACCTTCTTCTCCTCTATAGTATCACAAGCACCAGGACGTTGTTGCACTTATTTTCACCTCCTCAGTACTGTGGGTAATGTACATTTGCCCAGACTGACTTTTAGCTTTATTGTGATAGCTAATGGTTTTACTGACATTGGTACCTTGGACCATGTCGCCCTATTCCACCCCTTGCTGTCTTTACCTGGCAGTGACCGGGTTGCTAGCATGTTTTCATGATTGCATTATACATGCCTGCTTTGTATCTCTGAACAGGGCCATCAGCAGCACATGATTACAATTATTATGGCACTTGCCGATACAGGGGGGATATGTTGCATGATGCCCATAATTTTTAACACATTTGTTTGTGTGTAACTTCTGTGGCACAATTTTGTGACCTAATGTTTAGGACTTCCAGCATTATTATGTGTTATTTCTAGGCAGCAGTGGTTGCTTTAAAACTTTATTGACACCATTGGCTGGAGACACTATTCCCGATGTGGGAACCATGATAGGGGGCATTACCTTTCATGAGGGCGGGACAGTGTGTCTGCTGATCATGTGACTTAATAATATACATGCCCGCTTTATATCTCCGAATAAAGCCATCAGTAGCACATGATTATCATTATTATGGCACTTGCCGATACCGGTGATATGTTGCATGATACCCGTATATTTGTTTTTTTTAAATTGCTTGTGTGTAAATTCTGTGGCACAATTTTGTAATTTATGTTGAGGACTTCCAGCATTATTATCAGTTATGTCCCTGTTGCAGTGGTTGGTTAAAAACTTTGTTTTAAAACTTTATTGACACCATTGGTTGGAGATATTACTCCCGATGCTGAAACTTTGACAGGGGGCGTTACCTTTGTAGTGTAGTTCCTATATCCCCAATAGGCTCTGAGCATTGGAATAACATAAACGGCAGTTTAGACGTAGGACTGAGGTCGACTAGGTCTCTACTGAATATGTTAGACCTAATTAGGTATGCCAGCTAGCTCAGAGGTCACTGGAAACTTTCTCGAATGAACAGGGAGGAGTTAACTTCCCTGATTAGACAAGAAGGGATTAGTTTCTGACAACCACATAAACATGACAACTTTGCTCCCTCCAGAATAAGGAGTATATCTCCAGAGTTGTGTGAAAACAAAAGATAGCTATTTCACTCAGTCAATCGTGCATACTTAGTTTCACCAGAGTGCAGAGAAATAGAGAGACAGGCTTTTCAATAAAAAATGTTATTTATTGAGCAGTCTTCTTTCTCATGCAAGAGAAGTGAATTGCCACAATTGCAATACTTGTCATAAAGTAAAGTGCATACAGTAAAAGGAGTATTATAAAATAATACTGTAAAAGCATTGATATGGTTTCTGAGCCATATGATACTTAAAACGGATAAAATATATACAATTACATAAAATGATAAAAGTTGACTAAACCTACTCAACTGGTGCTTCTAAATACGCCCACCCCAGTGTACCTAACCTAAGCCTAGTACGTGGGAAGGAGTAAGGGAGTCGCAGTCATCGAGAGGCACAAGTTCCATGGCTTTGTTGCATAGTCCTTTATTATTCAATGAAGGTTTGTCAAATGTGATTAGTCTCTCAGTTTGAACCTCTTGGATTGTAGCAAGATTTGATCTTCTGCTATTTCTTGGGAGTCCACTGGGCCTACTACTTATTATTGACCACATGGTTGTGGTTTCACCAGGTCAATTGTTACAACTCCGCTCTCCTTTTTTCCAGCAAGTGGCAGTAGTACTACTGATCTTGTTCCGCAGACAGCTAAGTCAGGTAATGCTTTTCTGTAAGAAGGCCCAAATTCCTTCTTCACCGCAATCTTTACTCTAAACAGATCCCTAATCTTTGAAATCCAGACAGGTCTTGCTGGGACAGGTGGTTTTTCTTCAGTGGTTGTTGGCTTTAGCTTTTCGTTCCTGAGACTTTTTCTTGTTTCATTTAAGTCCTGTAAAACAGCCAAACGATCTTTGATATCAAAGGTTTTTGCTTCACCAGTGAAGTTTGACAATCCAAATCCTGTATGATCATTCTAGTACCAAATAAAAGTTCATACGGACTGATACCTCCTAGAGAATTTCTTGGCATGTTATTAAGACTACGTTAGACACTTATTAGATGTTTGACCCACCCGTCACCCGAACCTAATACCCTCGCTGTTATAGGTTGCTTTATGTCACGTTTTTTTTCTCTCCACTACCGCATTTCCCTTGGGATGGAATGGACTAGAATACTGCAATGCAATGCCCATGCTGGCCATGCCCTCTTTGTAAGCCCGAGAGCTAGACGCAGGACCCTGGTCAGAATGTAGCACGCCGATTGCGTATGTGCTGATAAAGACTCGCAAATCTTTTATAACAGTTCTGGCCTCAGCCGAGTGCTGGGGCCACATCCAAATGAATCTCGTCTTAATAATTATGGGATTGCATTTCTCCGTCTGGATGTTTGCGCATAGATAGCCTGATGCTGTCTAATAGAGGTGTCTGGGCAGGTGTCTGGTCCGGTTCACAACTGCGATCTCTATTGCAGTCCTGATAATTCATTGCAAAGTTATAAATTTGCACACTCATCCCCGGCAAACAGTATTGTGATTGTAATTCTATTAGAGATTTCAGGATCTCTTGGTGCCTCAGACCCAATCCCATGTGGGCTTCTTGTATCAAGAAGACTCTCCGGTTTGTGTTTGGAATTACTCTATCCCCCTCTCCAGGGATTTGAGCAAGCGGAACGGAGTTCGCATCAATTATGTATGTATTGCCGAGTGGATAGTTTAGAGGTAACGCCGCACAATTGCCTTCCATTGAGGCTTTTACTGCAATCAGCGTTTCGCCATCTATTTGTTTTTTCGTACGCTTTTTTGTAGCTACCGAAGCCGAGTGATCAGCTGCCGCTGTGGCTCTGTCAGCCAATGAATTCCCTGCAACGTGAACGCCATCACGTTGAAGACTCTGCGTATGTTTCACGTGAGTCTTTTGTAGTCCTTTCTTCAAAATAACTACTTGTTCCCAAAGTTTTTAATGCTTTATTGTGGCACCTGTCTCATCTTTGTAACCGTTTTTTATCCAGGTCTGCATGGAATTATTGTAAGACCGGACGCAGTAATGCGAAACGCACACTATTAGTGTCGGGAATTCGCGACCGGCATTTTCAAGCGCCATGTTTAGAGATCTTATTTCAGCTCGCTGAGCTGTACAATTTCTGAGTGATTCAGTTTTAGTGACCATTGGTCTGAATTTACCTACGCACCAGTGAACTTTAACAATCACGCACGCAGCATTGTAAATTTGTTTTTCCACAACGTAGTGTTGTGCAAATCTGTCCGTGTAGAATACACAGGTGTACTGGTCGAAGGGCAGAATTTCAATTGACAGAGGGCATTCATGTTCGTATTCCAGATTTTCTAGTTTTTTCATTTTCGGATCAAAAGCGTGTGTCACGTCTTCTGTAGCAAGAGAATTTTCCCATTGTATCCATTTTGGATCTAGAGCTATAGCATTTGAAATGCATGGTCTTGTTACTGCCTCAAGGTCTGATACTGCTGTTAAAACAGATATACTTTTCCCTTGGGCTAGGGCTCTTTCTTTTGCTACAGCAGTTTGAACCGCATTTAGAATTTTTTCAGTAGAACTGAATTTCATTTCAGCTTGTCTGTACAAATGTGATTTGTAAGCTATTGGTACCGTTTCTCCCTCATTAGAAGTCAGGGATGTGAATCCCCATCTTCCTGGGATGACTCGGATTACAAGATTGCGTTCATTTGAGCGTGTTTGCAATTTTGTTTTAGTTAACATGTCTGTCTGTAATGATCTTAAAATTTCTGAGTGTTTTTGAGTCCAATTAATTGGTTCGAAATTAGGTTCTATTAGTTTGTAGTGAGGTTTAACTCTCTCTGCATAATTTAGAATGTATGTTCTTCCGAAATTCAGGAAACCTAGTATTGATTGTAAGTTTTTCAGAGTTTTTGGAGCTTGGAGTACAGCACACTTCTCTAAGAAGTTGTCTGCTAGGCTTTTGCCTTCACTTGATAATTCATATCCTAAAAATAGGACAGTTAGATGGGCAATTCGTGATTTTTTAAAGTTGAATTTGTACCCTTCAGCTATGAACCCAAGTATTGTGGTGTTCACTCTTTCCAAATGAGTCTCCAGGTCATCGTCTGTAAGATAGATGCCATCGACATAGGATAATGTCTCATCATCATATATTTGTAGTAACTCTGTTACCCTGGCTGAAAATAATCCTGGGCTGTTCCTGAATCCCTGTGGGAGACGACAAAATTGTTCTTAGGTCCCATGCTGGAGAAAGAGGTCAAATATCTGCTTTCAGGTGCTATGTTTTGACAGGAGAAACCGTTTGAAATATCTAATGTCGTTTTATATTTTTGCGAACTATATTATTCATTAGTGCTGCACTGTGTGAGTTTTGCTCTGCAAATGTTTTGCAACAAGAGTTTAGGTGTCTGTAGTCCAAAACTAGACGATATGAATCTTCTGGCTTGGAGACAGGAAACAAAGGATTGTTCATTTTTGAGGTGCATGTTTCAATCACCCCCTGATATTCAAGTTGATCTAAAATTTCTCTTACTTGTTTTTTAGCTTCTTGCTTAACAGGATACTGCCTCTGTGCAGTAGGTTGGTTTTTTAACTAGATTTTGGCATGTTATTAAGACTACGTTAGACACTTATTAGATGTTTGACCCACCCGTCACCCAAACCTAATACCCTCGCTGTTATAGATTGCTTTATGTCACGTTTTTTTCTCTCTACTACCGCATTTCCCTTGGGATGGAATGGACTAGAATACCGCAATGCAATGCCCATGCTGGCCATGCCCTCCTTGTAAGCCCGAGAGCTTGACGCAGGACCCTGGTCAGAATGTAGCACGCCGATTGCGTATGTGCTGATAAAGACTCGCAAATCTTTTATAACAGTTCTGGCCTCAGCCGAGTGCTGGGGCCACATCCAAATGAATCTCATCTTAATAATTATGGGATTGCATTTCTCCGTCTGGATTTTTGCGCATAGATAGCCTGATGCAACTAATAGAGGTGTCTGGGCAGGTGTCTGGTCCGGTTCACAACTGCGATCTCTATTGCAGTCCTGATAATTCATTGCAAAGTTATAAATTTGCACGCTCATCCCCGGCCAACAGTATTTTGATTGTAATTCTATTAGAGATTTCAGGATCTCTTGGTGCCTCAGACCCAATCCCATGTGGGCTTCTTGTATCAAGAAGACTCTCCGGTTCGTGTTTGGAATGACTCTATCCCCCTCTCCAGGGATCTGAGCAAACGGAACGGAGTTCGCATCAATTATGTATGTATTGCCGAGTGGATAGTTTAGAGGTAACGCCGCATAATTGCCTTCCATTGAGGCTTTTACTGCAATCAGCGTTTCGCCATCTATTTGTTTTTTCGTACGCTTTTTTGTAGCTACGGAAGCCGAGTGATCAGCTGCCGCTGTGGCTCTGTCAGCCAATGAATTCCCTGCAACGTGAACGCCATCACGTTGAAGACTCTGCGTATGTTTCTCGTGAGTCTTTTGTAGTTCTTTCTTCAAAATAACTACTTGTTCCCAAAGTTTTTTATGCTTTATTGTGGCACCTGTCTCATCTTTGTAACCGTTTTTTATCCAGGTCTGCATGGAATTATTGTAAGACCGGACGCAGTAATGCGAAACGCACACTATTAGTGTCGGGAATTCGCGACCGGCATTTTCAAGCGCCATGTTTAGAGATCTTATTTCAGCTCGCTGAGCTGTACAATTTCTGAGTGATTCAGTTTTAGTGACCATTGGTCTGAATTTACCTAAGCACCAGTGAACTTTAACAATCGCGCACGCAGCATTGTAAATTTGTTTTTCCACAACATAGTGTTGTGCAAATCTGTCTGTGTAGAATACACAGGTGTACTGTTCGAAGGGCAGAATTTCAATTGACAGAGGGCATTCATGTTCGTATTCCAGATTTTCTAGTTTTTTCATTTTCGGATCAAAAGCGTGTGTCACGTCTTCTGTAGCAAGAGAATTTTCCCATTGTATCCATTTTGGATCTAGAGCTATAGCATTTGAAAGGCATTGTCTTGTTACTGCCTCAAGGTCTGATACTGCTGTTAAAACAGATATACTTTTCCCTTGGGCTAGGGCTCTTTCTTTTGCTACAGCAGTTTGAACCGCATTTGGAATTTTTTCAGTAGAACTGAATTTCATTTCAGCCTTGTGTGTACAAATGTGATTTGTAAGCTATTGGTACCGTTTCTCCCTCATTAGAGGTCAGGGATGTGAATCCGCATCTTCCTGGGATGACTCGGATTACAAGATTGCGTTCATTTGAGCGTGTTTGCAATTTTGTTTTAGTTAACATGTCTGTCTGTAATGATCTTAACATTTCTGTGTGTTTTTGAGTCCAATTAATTGGTTCGAAATCAGGTTTTATTAGTTCGTAGTGATTTGAGAAGGCAGGCATAATCATTTCTTCGCCATGTGTTCACTCCCTGGCAAACTCTGGTGGCCAGTCTTTCTCTGCTAGAAGGATATCATAGCCTTTAGATAGATTCTCCCAAAAGAGACCTCTTATTTTCCTAGTTTTATCTCCCTCTATACGTAATGGTATTTCATATAGTTTATGGGGCACACTCACTCAGGTGTCTGCAGTTTCCACTTGAATGTATTCATTCGTGTCCACTGTCTCCAGAAGATTCATTAGGATCTTGCGAGCTATGGTCACTTTCGCTGCGCTATCTAGCATTGTCTGGGCCCACTCTCCGTTTGTCAGTTGTGTCCTCAGGATTTTCGGCATGTTTTATTTTAATACTGGCTACCTTCTTTCTGGGAAATTGTGGTTTTTTTACATTGAAGAGCAGGTTCCTTGTCTTTGGACTTGACGTGCTCTTCCTTGTGTTCTGACCGTCCTCTTCTTTCCGATTTCTGTGAGGAAGTCTGAAAAGATCGAGAGGGACGTGTATCAATATCTTGATATCTGTCAGGTTTTTTTAAATTTTCCCTATTTCTAAGGTTGTATCTTTTTTCAGAGGGCTCCCATTGTGGAGACTTGCCTCCCCCTTCTGGAGATCTATTTCTTCGTTGGGGAGACCTACCTCTGGACTGAAACTGTTTTTCTCTGGGAGAGGTTTGTTTAATACCCTCCCACTTCTTCTTTTGAGAGTTGAGATTATTTTTAATGAAATTCTTTTCAGGATTTTTAATTAGTGTATTTTGTCGGTAGGTTGTACCGTCAACTGTTAATTGAACTAAATCTTGATATGCTTTTGTTAACTCTTTTGTTTTAACTAAGAGTTATTCGCTTGACATTTTTTCAAAGTCGGGGTGTGGTGTGTAGCTGACTAAAACCGGCCATGTGGCTACTGGTCTACCTAGTGGACCAAGCCTGGTAATATGATTTTGATGTTTTAGGGCGCCATCAAACCAGAGCAGGTGCTCTTGGTATGTTAATGGAATTTCAACTTCCTCGAAAGGAGAGTATTCATCTGGAGCTTCCGCTATTTTGTAGTAGTGGAACTCATGTGTTACAGCATGTGCTGCTGGAAAATTTATCCAGGAATAGAAGACCTCTGTCTGCCGAAATTCATGTGCCTCTATCACAAATACTACTGTACCACCTCTTGATGTTACTCCATTTTCTATAAGGTTTATAGTTATGTTTTTTTTTATATTGACCGGGATGATCATTGCATCATGGTCGTCTTCATTAAATCCTGTAACGTCTGCACCCGGTTGATTTGCATCTACTGCGGTTCCACCTGTTTCGTTGTTGTTGCCGTTATTTGACATTGTTTAATGAAAGTTTCTTGCAGAGCAAGTTTTGAGGAAACAAAGATTAGGTGCACAATATTTTGGAACACTGTATCCTTTAACTGCAAGTTCGGCGAGGGGTTGTTAGTATTCAGATTTGAATGGCGCACAACATGTAGTGGTTGAGTGATCACAAGGAAGTAGTTTGCGTTGGTGCTGCTTGTACAGAGAAAACCCTAAAACTCTGCTACCAAAGGGTGTAGAGCTACCCTTATGTACAGTACAACAGCCAGTCAAGCGCACACAACAATTAGTAAGGTTATAAGTAATTGTTTTAGACGTTCAAGGATAAGGTCACACACGATGTTCTTTCCGTCTTTAGTTTTTAATTGGTGAAAAGTTGGGCCTCCTGTCCAGGAGACACCAAAAAGACAAAGAAACCAGCCGACACGTGTTTCGTCAGTAAGGGCAGTTAACCCATTGACTCTTCAGGGCTGTAAAGGAGTTTAAGATCGTGGTCTCGGGGGACCGGTGATACTTCCAACCCGGTCCTGGTCGGGTTTAGTTTACAATATGCGAGTCCGCACCAAGGTATGAATTTGAAAGTAGGAGCTTGTCTTTTAATCACGAAGGCGGGTAGTGCCTTTCGTACGATAATGAGGGGCCCGGTGTACCGGGTAATCTAGAGGAAGGTGTAGCCGGATACAGCTTCCTCCAGATTACCCGGTACACCGGGCCATAGGGTTGAATGGGTGATACCGATTCGGTAATTACCGATTCGGAGATTACCGATTCGGTATTTACTGAGTCAGGATTCCGACTGTTACCGATTCGGTATTTTTTTACCATTTTTTACCTACATACTGTTTTCTGATTCATAAATACCGATTCGGTAGCAATCGGAATTTATGAACCGGTAAAATGAAATTACCTACATCGGGCCCCAAGTCTCTGTCCCAAATGGTACTCTATTGCCCTCATACCGTCTTTGTGGCTAATGCTCATATATATAGAGCTGTTATATCCATTGTTATTAATAGATAGTCCTTGTGCCACACAAAATTGTATTTTAGCTAAAAAGTCACCGGTTTCTTTTAAGGATGAGGGAAGTTTTTGGACAAAGTCCTGTAGAAAATGATCAATGTATTGTGATGTGTGTTCTGTTAAGCTGTATGTGGCAGAAATGATAGGGTGTCCTGGAGGTTTGTTTGGATCCTTGTGTAATTTGGGTATAAGTACAGAACCGATATTGTTGGTGAATTGTTCCTTAAAAACCAATATTCATCTTTACTTAATAACCCCAATCCCTTCCAGGCCATCAAGTTGGTGTAAACGTTCTCATATGTTGCCTTCACCATTGATTGGTCACATCAGCAATAACATTTCTTGCCTGATAATTGTTTTTGAGCTTCATTCAGTTTTTCTCCAAATTACCAGTTTTCCCCCTTTGTCTGCATTGTGTATTATGGTTTCTTTATTGCTTGATACTTTGCAAATCAATTGGTGATATTTGATCTCTTGTTTGTTTTTCTCCTTATTTTTCTGTTTGTTTGTCTTATAGTTCAGTTGTTTCAGTTCACTGATTATCTGTTCATGATACACATCAATGCCGTTTCTGTGCATAATTGGGGCAAAGGTGGAGAAGGGCTTCAATGTCTTACTTTGTCCGAGATTTTCATTGTCATTATTGCTCTGTCCCTTTCCACTTGCAATTTGTGACTCCATTTGTGCCAGCGATTGCAGATCGCTAAGCAGCGGCACGTACTGGCTCGTGAGGTTACACTATGCTGTTGAATCCACCAGTGGTGGTGAGTTGATTGGTGCTATGTTTGCAGATTGACCAGACGTGTCTTTTAAAAGATGATACTTTTTTTACTTTAATTTCCTTATGCCCTTGAATATGTCCATTCTGGTTGCGCCATAATCGAAGGTACTTTCAGGCGAATAAGACAAGCCCAATGACAATAACTGTAACTCCGCCTGATTCAGAGTTATCCTGGATAAGTTTGTTTCCGTGATGTTAGTTTGATTGGGTTCCACCGGTGCGTTTGGTATCACCTGGTGGACTCTCCTTTGCCTTGCCATTCTCCATTGTCGACGCTTGAGGGGCTGTCTTTTCTTGTTGTTTTTTTGGGCGCAATGTTTGTTTGCGCTCCTCAACTAAAAAATGCAGTTCCTCCACCAGTGATATTGCAATCGGTACGCTTCCATCTCTAGTATCTCCTTCTGTTTCACTTTCGACTGCCGAGCTCAGCTCTGAGGCGGACGATTCACCCTGTGTTGTGCCTCTGTTGCCCCTTGCTGCATTTTTGGGCACTCCACTGAATTTCGATATCTTCATGCTTTCGTACTTCTTGGCGAAAGTGAAGATCTGTCCACATTCATAATCGGCCTTGTCTTTAGAGTATTTGTAGGTCTTCCGATCTCGTATTTTTTCCTCCTCTTTTTTTAAACGCAATGTCATTTCCTTTCTCAGTTTATTCTCCTCATAACTTTGACCCATTGTTTTGATGTCATCATTTAGGGTTTCAATTTGTTCCTGTAATTTTTGGCGGTCAGATTCGGCGTATTTAACAAGTATTATCATTAGTTTCCTTGAGGACTCTAGGTTTGTTTCCGCCCATTCTTTCATCATTTGCGGATCAGGCGTTTCATAACTCGGCGCAATTAGTATGCGCAAGCCTCTTGGTACGCGCCCGACATCTAAGTGACGTTGGAGGTAGCGACCCTGACACCACTTGCTCTGTTCACTTTTCATTCGTTTTTCTAAGGTTCAGAATTTATCCCGGAGCGTAGTGTTACTAGCTCCGCTAGTTACATTCTGGGTATTGTAGTTTACTGGTGGTGAGTTTGTGGCATTAAACATTTCAGCAGTGGCGGCCTCGCAGTCTCTTAACGTGTAGGCCGATATTGTTTGGGAACCTTTGAATACTGAAGTCTTAGTCTCAGTTGCCGAACCTCGAGTATATTTTTGAGTGTTAGTATACTCGGTCGTTCAACTAAGCTTTGGCACACCCTTCACTGCTCGTAGTCCTTTCTTTGCCTCCAGACAGCTTCTCCCGGGTCCTCCGACTCGGGTTCGTTGTCACGCTTACTCTGTAGGAATCCACTAATCTCGTGCTGCTGGGGGGCTGTTCACATCAAAATCCTCCTTGATTAAGGTGCAGTTGTTTTCCGTTGCCAGACGATGTCTTTCTTGTGTGATGACAGACCACAAACACTTCGAAGGGGGATCTGTGTGCAACCGGAGAAGACAAAAAACGATTTTAAATATCCAGAACACTCCACTGCCAGACGGCTTCTGCAGTTTCACAAAATGGAGCACGGACCACAGTTCAGGGCACAGAATCTTCTTTATTGGTTCCAAACTCAGCAGGCCTTTACGCGTATTGGCACCAAGGTGCCTTGATCACATGACACGTGAGTCAGTCACCTGACTGCATTTATACAATTTTTTTAAACATTTTCACCAAGCTGTGTTAAAGTGACAGTGCATTTCAAACAGTTACTGCAACAGGGGTAATCTGTATGTTATATTGTATAAACCATAGGCAGTTGTTGTTTGTTCAGATCATGGTTATATATATATATATATATATTTTAGCAATGTGCCCATCGAGCAAGGAAACCATCCGGTTTATTTACATGGCAAACCAGCAGTACATTCCAGGTATTGTTGCAGCCTGACGCGTTTTGAGGACTAACCTCTTAATCATAGGCGTTTCCGAAGCTGTGAGTGCGTCCTTGCTCGATGGGCAATTTGCTAAATTATATTCCACGGCAGCCCTGCCGTGAAGGGCGCACCATTTCCTATCCTGGGAGACGCTGTGGCTGTGAACTTTGTCTTTGCCACGAGGCACTGCGGAGGAGGCAAATTGAAACCGGCATCTACATGCCTGGGCCCACTGAGGGTGAATAATGACATTTTGAAAATACTTGTGACTGCGCAGAAATAATAAAAAGGAACAATAACTCTCCATGCATGGACTACAAATTCCGACATGCATTTCCAAACTGACGCATGAGCGTGGCCCTCTGTGGGCGTAGGCATGTAATCAAGATTAATGAATGGAGCCATCTGCGCAGCACAACGCCTATGATTAAGAGGTTAGTCCTCGAAACGCGTCAGGCTGCAACAATACCTGGAATGTACTGCTGGTTTGCCATGTAAATAAACCGGATGGTTTCCGAAGCTATGAGTGCGTCCTTGCTCGATGGGCAATTTGCTAAATTATATATATATATATATATATATATATATATATATATATATATATATATATATATATATATGTATGTATATACATTTATTCACTGAAAAAAAAATCATAGGTTTCAGGGACATTGTTAGTTCTGGGGGTCTCTAGTTGGCAATGGTATTCACCTTTGTCCAAATAGGGACCCTTACTTCCAAGTCAGGATAAGGGGATTACACTCTTTGATAACCTCTGCTCACCCCCTTGTTAGCTTGGCACGAGCAGACAGGCTTATCTCAGAGGAAGTGTGTTAGCATTTGCGAATATATACAGTAATACAGTGAAAACACTACAGATGAACACAACACAGGTTTTTATAAAAAATAAGTATGCTTTATATAGACTTACACACAAGACGACAAACGACAAAAATCCACAATACTACATTTAAGATTACTTAAAAGATGATTAAAGTCTCTTAGTTCAAGTTATTGGTAAATGCGACAAAGTTCTCAACAAAGTATCTGGATGCGTAACGCAAAGTGAACAAAAGCTTGCAAAAGGGGAGATGCATCGGTTCCGTGACCCGGGGGAACGGTGGCGTCCTGCCTCAATACTTGTGCAGAGTAGGGGACTCGTCGTGAGCCTTACCAGTGTGGAGGTGATGCGTAGATTCTCGGCCTGCGGGCCCATCGCGGTGCGCAAGAGGGCGTCCTGATGCAATGCGATGATCCGGTTGTGATGCAAGAAGACGGTGCACTTGATGCGGCGATGCGATGACGATGCAATGACTCCCTGGCAGCTTTGCGACGACTCTGTAATTTAGAGCCGTGACAGGCCCTGCGACACGCATCTCCGGTGATGCGATGGCGACTCTCACAATGGCGTCACGCTTCTCCGGTGGTGCGACAGTAGGCAGCTTCGATGAACACACGCTTCCAGGGAGATGAGACGAAGGTTCGCTTCTCCGGCGTTGCAACAATTTCAGCTGCGGCGGCGACACGCTTCTACTCGATGCGTCACGCTTCCAGCTCCCAGTGGCACACAAGTGTCTGGATTCAGAATTCCCAGCAAGGAAATTCAGGAGGGAGCTGGAGGTGAAGTCTTTTGTCCCTGAAACTTCAGCAGGAGGCAAGCACAGTTCAAGCCCCTGGAGAATATTCTGTAGATGAAAGTCTTTAAAAAGTTCCCTCTCCTTTCCCTTGGCAATAAAGCAACCACTGCAGGCCAACCCAGCTCACAGCACACTGGCAGCGGGGCAGTCCAAACTCCTGCAGATTCCTTGGTTCTTCTCCTTAGCAGAAAGGTTTCTTGTACAGAAGTGATCTAACTTCTTGGGATCAGGGTCCCAATATTTATACCCCAAAATCCTTTGTTCTCTGACGGCAGAGAGGCTTCTGCCTAGTCCAAACCAGTTCCTGAGCACTTTGTTTACATGGCTCTCTTCTTCCTTTCACTCTGCAGGGCAGAGACATCAGCCACCCCACAAGAGGTGGAGCCAGCACAAGGGAGGTAAGATACAGCTCTGGAGCACTCTGTTGACATGATTCCTCCTCGTCTTTCACAGTGCAGGGCAGAGACATCAGAAAAACCACAGGGGGTGGAGCCAGCATTGCACAGGGAAGGCCCAGCCCTATTCAGGTCCCAGGTGCAACTCCTCCCTCCCATCTAGATGCAGATCTCTCTATTCACCACCGGGATGCCCCAGCCTGTCTCCTGGAATCCCCCAGCCCTGTCACTCACAAACCCAGACAAGGAATACACAACCCAGCAGAGGCAGGCCTGGATAGTTATGCAAGAAAATACCTACTTTCTAAAGTGGTATTTTCAAACACAGAATATTAAAAACAACTTTACTAAAATATGTGTTTTATTATTCTGAGTGCAGGCATACTTAAACTTTACAAAATCACACATTCACTGGACAATGTCATCAGGGCTGTCATTTTAGATGTCATCAGTGATGTCACTGACCATGTCATGAATGATGTAATATATGATGTCATCAGCAGTGCATTGCAGGGGCGCAAGTTATAGTTAGCTGAACTAACTATAACAGCTGAATGTCTCTGGTTTTGTACAAGTGAAATGTCAAACTAACTATAACATCCATGAAACCTTTGGTTTCTTCAGTGAATTTCTAAGCTTTTTTTAAATGCTAATTTCTAACTATATTGTCCCCAAAATCTATGGTTTTCTAGTGAATTTCAGAGGTTTTTTAAATGCTAATTTCTAACTATGCCTACAGAAGTAGGACATGTGCAGAAAGAGGAAAAGGGCACAGAAAGAAGCAAGAGAAATGCAGAAAGAGGCAACAGAAGTCCAGAAAGACAAATAAAGGTGCAGAAAGAAGCAAGAAATATGCAGAAAGAACTAACTGAGGTGCAGAAAAAGGCCTTATTGTAAATGCATCCTATGCTCCCAATTTTTTTGCTGACTGGCACGGGTGGTAAGTGACTCTGACTAACTAAGCCTGGAGCCAGTGCTATGCTAAAAGACACTGAAAACACCTACATACACTAGGGTACACTATGGGTTGGGGTACCCCTGTGAGTAGCATGACCTCCTCTGTAAGGCCCTAGCATATAATAGGGCAGGGGGATTAAAACTACCTCAGAGGTGCTGAAAGATGCTTCTTTAAGTAGTAGTCACGTTTGCAGAGTGGTGGAGAAAGGGTGCTAGGCCTTCGACCAGTGCTCGGTAATTCCACTGCATAGGACTTACAGGAAATACCAGGAGGGCTTCTTGGCCCCCAGACTCCCTCAGGAGTAAATTGGACTTCATCCCCATCTCGTTGTTTGGCTGGAGGCGCTTTTGCAAAGTGGTGGACAAAGAGGGGCATGGCCTCCAAAGAAGTTTTAGCAGTTGCACTGTGTGGGACTTACTACAGGTAACAAGAGGGGTAGTTGACCCCCAAGGAAAGGACATCCTTGGGGGCCAACTACCTCTCCTATACCTGTAGTAAGTTCCACAGAGCAGCATTGGTAAGTACTCGTAGCAGGCCAATCCCTTTTTGCCCTTCACTCTACAAACATGCTTACTGGCTTGCTCTTGGATAGGGATTGAAGACCCCTTCACTGCTGGGTGTCCTTTAGGGACCTGCTAGCCTACCTCTTACCTCCAGTAAGCCCCACACAGTGGAATTGCTGAGAGGTGGACAAAGGCCACGCCCCCTTTCTCCACCACTCTGCAAACGCGCCCCCAGGTGCATTCTAATTTGGGGGATTAAGTCCGCTTGAAAACTGAGGGTCCCTGGGGGCCAACTAGCCCACCAGGTACCTCCAATAGGCACCACAGAGCTGGATTGCAGAGAGGTGGTCCGAGGGCATGCCCCCTTTTTATACCACTCTGCAAACATGCCTTTTGGTGCACTGCTGCTCGGTAGATAAAGTCCACTAGTGTCCTGTGGTTCACAGGACACAAGAGGACCTCATCGCACCACCAGCAGTGTGCCAAGAGGCGCATTTTCAGAGTGGTGTGAAAAGGGGGGTGGGCTCGGACCACCTCTCTGCAACGCAGCTCTATGGTGTATACTGGAGGTACCTGGTGGGCTAGTTGGCCCCCAAGGACCCTCAGTATTCAAGGGGAATTAATTCCACAACTAACAACGCGCTGGGAGGCGCATTTGTAGAGTGGTGGAGAAAGGGGGAATGGCCGGCTTTTTAAAAATATTCTTTTATCAAGGGGGGCTGTGTGCTCCCCCCTTCTTTTACATTTTTGGGGCCCTGGGGACCCCATCCCCCAGGGCCTGACCCCTTTTTAATAAATTCTTTTTTTTATAAATCAGGAAGGGGCATGCCAGACATTTTTTACGTCTTTATTTATTTGGAGGGGGGCAGCGTGGTCCCCCTCCTCAGGCCAATTATGGCCCCGGGGACCCCTACCCCGTGGCTGGCCTTTATGTTTTTTTTTTAAGAAGGGATGGGGGCCACTTATGGCCCAAGGGACCCATCCCTCGGGGTCTGGCCTCTATGTTTGGGGACCGTGGAGGAGACCCAATGTCCCCTCAGTCCTGCCGGCTCCCGCCTCCTGCGGGAGCCAGCATTGCTTTTGAGCAAAGGGAGCTGCTGACATACAGCTCCCCTTGCTAAAAAGCAATCCTTCTTTTCTTGATTGAAGCAAGAGCAGGTTTACCTGCTCTTGCTTCAATCAAGCAAAGCAGAGTTTGCTATGGCAGGGAGGGAGCCATGCTTACGTTTATGGACGAGACTATTGGTCTCCCTGGAAGTCTAGTCAGGCTTTTGTGCACTTTTGGTAGCAAATAGAATGTGGGGGTTACTGGGTTATCTTTATGCAGGTATCTTTCCTCATCCCATGTTAACAATCCCCTTCCTTGCCAGTGCTCCAATTTTTTGTAATAAGTGTCTTGTAAGTTGACCAGATATTTCTTATCCACCTTGCAATAACATGTAGTATCCAATAATTGTCTTTTTGCCTCGTCCATATACATCTCCCTGGGCATAAGCACAATATTTCCCCCTTTGTCAGAGGGTTTTATTATTGTGTTTGTGTCCTGTTTCAGGTTTTGGATTACTTTCCATTGCTCTTTATTAAAATTCTTGCTCAAAGAAGTGATTAATTTGTCCAAATCTCCTTTGACTAGGTCACTGAATACATCTACATTGTCTCTTGGCGTAATAGGTAAAAATTTACTTTTTCTCCGGAAGGTGGTACCGGCCGGGGCATCCGTGGCTCTGTCTGTAATATTAGTCACTTGCCTTCCAATAGTTATATCGAAAGGATCTATTATGATTGAGCCACTTGGCTGACTGTTTTGATTCCCTAGTGTAGTTAATGTTGTGAGTATTGGAATGTCCCCTATCGCGGGGCCTCCTATGTCTAAATCTCTACCATCTTTGGTTAGCTGTGATTTGTTTTTACCCGCATGTATCTTACATAATTTCAGTGTTCTCTCAAATTTATAAAGATCAGCTCGCACATCAGCATAATCAAAGTTAGAGTCTGGGCAAAAAGATAGTCCCAATTGTAACACTTTTGTTTCATTCACAGTCAATATTTTATCAGTAAGATTAAGTACCGTGATTTCTGTGTGGTTCTCCATCATTGTTGTTTCCTGTTTGTTTGGCCTCTCGTTCCCATGCCGACCTTCTCTGCTTGTTTTTCTCCGGATGTTCCTTTTTTGGATAAGTCTCCGTCTCCTTGTTTCTTTGTTTTTTGACGACCTCTGCTTGTGTGTTCTCTCTCTTTCTGCAGAGTTAGCAGTTCCTTGGTAATATATATATTACCTACTGGCGGTCGCCAGTAGGTAGTTATAGTTAGGATTATATTGTATAGGGATTTTGCAACATTCTATTGGGAATAACTTTGGCGCCGGTTGAGGAATCCGCCTGAAAATTTCCTCAACTTTGCCTCGCGGTGCTCCGCTCCTTCCCTAAAAGATTGGGGGGGGATTCTTCAAGCGGGGGCCGAGATAAAAGGGGGGTCCCAAAACGTGTTTTCCCCATGTTAATTTCCATAGGGCGGTTGAACTCACTTTTAGCCCGAATGGCTGAATGGATTTCCACCAAACTTGGCAAAATTGTAAGGACTGGTAGCCTGATGTGCCTTTCCTATGTCTCAAGATATGTGCTCCAGTGGATTTTGAGTAATTTAGGTTAAAAAATATATATATATCTATAAGCGCGCCCCGGTACGCGCACCGGGGCGCGTACCAGCGCGCTACGCGAGTTTGCTCGCGGAAAGCTGATTGTCTCTTGGGTGTCTGTCAACATTCCAAACAGTCCAGAGCGGCCGCCATCTTGTGTATCGGTAGGATCGAGACACAAGAGGTGGCAAAAACAAAGGGGGAAATGACCAAAAGGGGGCAGAGTAGACCCCCCTGACCCCCTAGTGTTGATGTGGGGGCCATAAAAGGGCCCCACGGGGATTTTTTTTTTTTTCGATTTGCGCGGGGGGGCGCCCGGTACGCGCACTGGGGAGCGTACCGGGGAGCGTACCATAGGGAAAAAAGAATGACAGAGTTTTTAAAAAATGTAGCCTTTTTTATGAATTGGAGGTAGTTCTAAAAAGAACTGTTTTTTTTCTTCTTTTTGTTGTTTTATATTTTTTTATTGTTTTTTTGAACATTTTGTACTTTTTTTGGCTTTTATGAACAATTTTATATTTTTTTGTTATTTTTATGGGGAGAAACAAAAAACAGGGAATTGTAAACGGCTCAACTGGAGCAAAAAAAAATCAGGAAAAAATTAAGTTTTTTTGGGGCAATTGTGGTTGTCACCAGCACGGTTGATGAGCTTTATGCATTGCTCACCATAGGTAAATATTTTACCACAAAATATACAACTGATTTTGTATTCACTAAACATGGGTTGTATGTTTGGGACCATCTCCCTTGTCTCTGGACCCGATGGAGTGGGTTGCTTTCTTTTGGAGGTGCTGGGTGAAGATTGGGGAGGGTTTCTGGCAAGTTCCTTGACCTCTGCCGCAGCATAGTTGTTAGGGTGCCGGCGTTGCATGTGGCGAATCATGGTGTTATTGCCAAAAAAGTATTTTTTTGTTAGGGTACCCCCTTGAAAGTTCAGTGCCACAGATTAGGCAAGTAACCCTTGGTGCATTTACTTTCTTCTGGTCCTTTGGGATTGAAAATAACTCCCAGATAATGTGCTGCTTTGGCCTATATGGGGTATTATCTTCTGGCAGGTACCTGTTCCTCTCCTCCTCCTCCTCTTCCTCCTCTTCTTCATCTCCACCACTGTGGTGTTGTGGTGGTCCTCTTGGTGGTGGTGGTGGCTGAGATGCTCCTCCTGCTGCTGCTACGGAAGCCATTTCTGAGTACAAATTAGTAATAGCTCTGGAAACAGGTCTTCCTAACGCGCTTACGCTACGTGCCCCGTGAGAATGAGGAAAAAAGGTGGGGGCTTTCATCATTAGGAAAAAAAACTGTCCTGAACCAATGAAAAGTGTTATTTTCAGGTCACATGACCAGGGCTTTCATCATTTGAAAACCAAAACTGTCCTGAACCAATAAAAAGTGTTATTTTTAGGTCACATGACCCGACGCGCTTACGCTACGTGCCCCGGGGTGCACCCCGGGGCGCGCCCAGGGGCGCGTCGCGTAAGCGCGTCGGATGGTTCTGTAGCGCGATCGTATGCGCTCGAGTGCTTCCGGGTGCGCTTACGCCGTGCGTATAATGCGGACGCGGCTACGCGATATGTCACGATGATGTTTTCTTTCGCGGCAATAGTGCTAACGGGACGCTCACCGGTACGCGCCCCGGGGCGCGCCGCAAGACTGCGCTTACCGGTGCGCTCACAGGGACGCGCACCGGGAGCGCTCCAGGGAAAAATAAATAAACAAAAAAAAAACATGAACAATATACATAAAAAAATAGTATTACATAAATATACAATATAGGATTCATTATAAAAAATATTACATTTTATACCTATAGAAATTTGCTATTAAAAAACCTTTGTAATTCACTGAAAAAAACATAGGGTTGAGGCCCTATATATAGTTCGGAATTAGCATTTAAAAAACCTATGAAATTCACTGAAAAAACCATAGGTTTCACACCAGTTATAGTTAGGAATTAGCGTTTAAAAAACCTATTAAATTCACTGAAAAAACCATAGGTTTCACAGCAGTTATAGTTAGCTGGAAATTTTACTGACATAAAACCATTGAAATTCCCACGTTATAGTTAGTTGGACTCACTATAACTTGCGCACCTGCAATGCACTGCTGATGACGTCACATATTACATCACTCATGACATGGTCAGTGACATCACTCATGACATCACTGATGACACCATCCTTGTGACAGAGTGACAGACCTCCTTTCAGTGTAATGTAACCCTTGAAATACATATTTAAAAATAGAAACTAACATTTTCAAAAAAAAAGAGATACCCATACCAGTTACAACAACCAATTCAGTAATACCACCATCTGTGAATATATATATATATATATATATATACAAGCTCCTCGATGTACCACAATCCCGAAGCACTCCCGGATGGGTGCCGTTGCGCGTCGGTACTCACGCGTTTATATATATATTCACTGAAACAAACAAAGGCTGCAGGGATGTTATAGTC